>NC_062223.1:98733226-99034059 GCF_902686445.1 Sciurus carolinensis | reverse complement strand
TGCAAAGGGCATACAAAAAGAGATGTATCTGATTTGATGAGGGGTATTTATAATTCATACATCTTTGAATAAAGTAATCTCTGCAAACATAGTTATATATATATACATATATATATATATACAAAATGTAATAATAATAATAGCAATAGCATTTATTATCTTAAAGGGTTTGTGGAGACTGAAAGAACTATGAAGTGATTTGAGCACGTGACATCCTGTCTGACAGGTACTGTGATTTGGATCTTGAATGGTTCCCAAAGGCCCATAGGTCTAAGCCCTGGTACCCAGGATGGCACAATTGGATCTTCGAGTTATTGGGAGTATGTCTCTAATGAGGACTGTGGGACTCTGGACCCTTCTTCTTCCTGTTGTTTTGTTTTGTTTTTTTGCTTCCTGGCCATGAGGTAAGTGGTTTTACTCCACAACATTCTTCCTGCATGATGTGCTGCCCTGTCACAGGCCCAAAAGCAACAGGACCAACAAATCATGAACAGGAGTATCTAAATCTGGGAGCCAAAATAGATCTTTTCTTTTTATAAGTTATCTTAGATATTTGTTATGGTAATGGAAAGCTGACTTACACAGAAGATAATGAGCATGAAGTATTATTGGGGTTCAGTATTAATGCCTAATTTGTGTTCAAAATCTTAGCAAAAGAGGGATATTTTCATCCTATGGAGGGTATTCTTCTTCTTAGAGATTGATGACTGTTCAACTCCTTTCTTTCTTTTCTTTTCTCTTTCTTTATTTCTTCCTTCCTTCCTTCCTTCCTTCCTTCCTTCCTTCCTTCCTTCCGGGGACCAGGGATTGAACTCCAGGGTTGATTACTCTAGGAAGGGTTGATTACTCTGCCCCTTTCCTTACCTACAATACTTAGTGAATTCTAGCAAAGTCTCTTAAAGTCCATGTAATATAAGTCATGTTTACACAATGCCAAGTGTTGCAAGAATAATATGATCCAAAAAATGGGGGTTGAATAGACTAAAAGATTAAAGGAAAATTTCCCGGAG
Source organism: Sciurus carolinensis (assembly GCF_902686445.1). Lineage (NCBI taxonomy): Eukaryota > Metazoa > Chordata > Mammalia > Rodentia > Sciuridae > Sciurus > Sciurus carolinensis. The sequence continues at coordinate 99,033,049 of NC_062223.1, read as the reverse complement.
GTCATGGATGAGGATATGAGATATATCCATTATATATCTCATATATAATGAGATATATAAGCCTCAAAAGCCTCAAAAGCCACAAAAGCCTCATTATAGGGCTTTTGACCACTGAGCCACATCCCCAACCCTATTTTGAATTTTACTTAGAGACAGGGTCTCACTGAGTAACTGAGGCTGACTTTGAACTGGATCCTCCTACCTCAGCCTCCCAAACCACTGGGATTACAGGCCTGTGCCACAGCACCTGGCTAAACTTTCTATTTTACGGTCAGCCACTTCAGTATATTTCTTCTAAAATTAGTCTTTTATAGCTTTAGTGAGAAAAATTTGGTAGAAGAAATGAAACACACCTATTTTTTTTAGGTTTCTCCATGAACATCAATTCCTTACCTATCTGAAAAGGATTACCTCTTACACTGTATTAGAAGAGCAAGGACAATACCATTAGTACTGAGGCTGTGTGATCTTTGTGAATCCAGAACATTCTGATGGGAAGCTTAGAGGTTCTGGGTAACTTTCAGGTACTTGGCACAGTAAACTAGATGCTAGTTTGGACAGGAATCTAGAAAAATGTTCAAATGTTATGTTTCACACTAGGAAAATCATATTTTATTTCTACATAAAGGGTTGCTCACTGCTGCTGTAGAGTGTGAGAACTAGTTCACAGCTAATTAGGCACAGAGGCAGCACTAAGATCAAACAGCGAACATACAGAAAAGAAGGGCAGGGCAAGGAGATACTTCTGAACTCACCAGTCCAGTGGGACCTGAAGACAATACAATTAAAATCCTATAAAATGCATTCAAATAAGATATAAAATCATTATTTTACAAACATATGGCCTGTTCAATGGATCCAAGAACATAATGAAAAATGTGGAAAATGAAAGGAATAATGAATAGAGAAAGCACACCAGGGCAACAAGTGAAGTTTATAATCAGACTCACTAGGGATTAAATTTAATTTCTTGTGGCAGTGATGTGAAAATCCCACAGCAGATCAAATATTTTCAATAGTGAAAAATTCAGCCCCATTAACATCACCATATATTTATATCTTCCATTTTAATGGCAAAAATAAAATTGCTTTTATTGATATAATCTTCAATTTCCATGATGACTATTTTTCATTGAAAATACTTTGCAGGCTCTAAGCTAACTATTGAATTTCCCAAATATTAAAATGAAATTGTTATTAGAGAGAGAGAGAGAGGAGGGGAGTAGATTAGAATGTAAGGGAAGAAGGAAGTGAGGCAGGAAGGGATAGAGACAGAAAAGAGTTTTTTAGGATTAAAGTGCAGTGGGGAAATTAAAATTAATTTATTCTATCCTTGCATTGTCTTATTCATTCAAAACATACGGAATGCTACTGAGTAGCAGATGAATCATCCTAGGTTGTTCAAATCGTGTAAAGAAAATATTATACCTGCTCTTTGTTATTAATGTTCTAAGGAACATAGATAAAAATATAAAAATATTGGTTTAATATGAGAAAACATTTTGTCATAGGATTCTATGTGAATTAAAAGAAGAGGTGAGAATATCAGCTCTAGGGATCTGGAAAAATTTAATGAACTTATGAGGTGGGGCTTTAAAAATGAATAGAGTACGATATATTAGGTGAGATTTTCTATAGAAACTGAACCAAGAAGATGTGGTATTTGAGAATATATGAAATTTATATGGAGACAGAGACATACATACAGACAGAGACAGATGGAGATAGAGAGACAGAGAAAATTATTTTAAAGAATTGACTCATATGATTATAGAACCTGACAGATTCAAAATTTATAGATGAGGGCAGCAGACTAGATACCCAACCTAACTCCAAATTCTACTTGATGGCAAATTACCCTTTCTCCTTTGAGGAAAGTCAGTCTCTTTTAAAGTCTTCAGTGGTGGTCCACCCATATTATGAATGATAATCTGTCTCATTTAGAATCTACTCATAAAATGCAGATATCATCTACAAAACACGTTCACAATAACATCTAGAAAAGTATTTGAGCATTTATCTTGGTATTGTCACCTAAGTAAATAGAAGCATAAAATCAACAACCACAGAAATAGAAGGAAGGTATTTCAGGTAGAGAGGTCAAGGTTTAAAAGAAATTGAAATGACAATATTGAAATTTTGTTCTGGGAAAGGAAGTCAGGAATGGTGGCATATGCCTGTAGTCATAGCTGTTTGGAAGACTGAGGCAGAAAGATCACTTGGGCCCACAAGTTCTGACTCAGACAGCGCAACATACTGAAACCCAGTAACTTTAATACAACAAATTATGTTTCATTAAATCATAGCAGATTCTGCTATTAATCAGACAAACCAATCCAAACTAGGGTCTTTTTTCTCACTAGGCATGTGACTTTTTTTTGGTTTATATTTTTATTAATGCATTAGAGTTATACAAATATTGGAGTTCATTTTGCCATAATCACACATGCATCGAACATAATTTGCTCAACTTCAGTCACTAGTACTTCTACCTATGAGACTCTTGAAAAAAAAACTTAATATTTATGTTTTACTTTTCCAGGTATTTAAATTAGATTATTTATACCTTATTTTATTAGTATGATTTGAAGATTAATATGTTGAAATATGAAAAGTTCCTAGCATACTACTAGACACAGAGAAATGACTGAACAGATGAAAGACTTCATAGCATCATATTGTCATTAAAAGTCTAGACTCTGGAACAAGACTGATCTCTAATCCTGGATCCACCATTTACAGGCTGAATATCCTTGAACATATTGTTTGTCTGCACCTATTCTCTCCTCTGAAAATGGATGTAATAAAATATAAAACATAAACCTCAAAATCTAGCTGGTACTCAGTGATGGATACATAAATTGTAACAACTAGTATGGTAGGATATGTCAGGACAATTTATTAGGTCATTTCATGATGTTTTTGATCATCATCATTAATAATTAATTAATCTTGCCTTTGGTGCTAATAAGAGACAAAAAGCATGAGAAAATGGCGAGTCCTTTGTATTCTGAGTTCTATGCTCACAAAACCCAAGGAAATATCTATAGCCTATATATCTTAGGGCAAAAGAAAATTTGTCAGAAAACCAGAAGCCATTCTACATTCAGATGCAGTTAGGTCTATAGAGATTACAACTGTAGTGAAATGCACAGATTTATCACTATTTTCCTAAACAATTATATAACCTTTACATTGCATTAGTTATAACCAGAAAGTGCTTTTAAGAATATGGGAGGATGTATATGGTTATATGCAAATACTACACAAAGACTGGAGTATCCATGGATTCTGGAATCTGGAGTTGGAGGGTGTAGAGAGGGGCAGTGGAACCCTGCAATCAATTCCCCAGGGATTCAGATGGACAACTCTACTGATAATCCTACAACATGGAATCATGGTTGAACCTTGAAAATGTTATGCTAAGTAAAAGAAGGCAATAATAAAAGACCACATACCATAAGATTCCATTTGTATGAAGGTTCAAAATGGGAATCTGCTTAGGGCTGGTTTGGGGGAAAAAAAGGAAGAGGAACATGGAATAAGATATGAATAAATGAGATTTCTTTTTGAGATGATGAAAATATTCTAAAATTGTTCTGGTGTTGTACCTATCTGTCAATACTATACACTATTGACTTGTTTACATTAAATAATAGAAGAATGGTATGTTAGATAAATTCATTAAAGCTGTTCAATAACAAGGACAACAAATGATGCCTTGTCCTGCTGTTGTGAATGGACTAAGGTAATGAGAACCTGAGACATGATGTCATTTTGGTAGTCCAGGGAAAGAAACAGAAAAGTTTCTTGAAGCATTTGTTATTGATAGTAGAGAAAAACTGAAGGGGTGCAGAGAAAAGAGAAAGAGAGAGTCTCAGAAGCTTGGTAAGTAAGAATGTGATTTAGTAAGAAGGTATTTTGTGAGGATGAAGTAGAAGAGAGATGGTGGAAACACTCTATAAAGGGAAATCTAAATTTCTGCTTAATAATATCTACTCAGTTTGGAATTTGAATTTAAAGCTCAAATGAAAGATTGAGACATGGGATATAAATGCTATTAATGTTAATACACATGGTAATAACTAGTTCATTGTTCACATTTATGGAGTCATGATAACTTGCTAGGGATTAATGGAGAACACCAATGCAAATCAGTCACATTCTTATTTTCAGGAAATCTACAGTAAAGACCTGAGGGTCTTCCTTATTAAAATAAAAAATAGAATGGAAGTATGTATAAATGCATAAATTTCTAACATCTTCATTAAGTAAAATATTTTCTATTTAATAGTGATTTATTTAAATGAAACTAGCTTAGGAAATTCTATAGAAAATATGCCATTTCAGTACATACATAGCATAAAAGTTTCCAAGCTGTCTGCTCTTCTCTGAAGTTATAATCAGGCATGACTATGCAGAAGGTTTCATTTATGACTGTGCAAATCACATAGAGATAAAAAAAAAAAACAATGCTCAGATTCTATATCCCTGTTGTCACAGATCTATGATATGAATTAAATCATCTACTTTTAAAGTCCCCATCCCAAAATGACTTTAATTACATTTAGAGCTGAAAATCACTGTTTTAAGGAAAACAATGTTTACAAAAGTAGGTTAGAAATCTGAGGCAGGATGTTAAAACTGGAGTCAGAGTGGCTCTAATTTACTTACAATGTTCTGTACTCTAAAAACAAGAACACCGCAAACTTCAACAGGGAGTCTGAGGTTTCACCCTTCTCAAATATTTAAGTGCTTGCTCCAGGAAGTTAATGCAATATAAAGAAAGAATCCCTGACATTTTGAACCTTCTTGTTGTGTTTGAAGCAGAAAAGTAAGAAGAGTCCCATTTGTGCCCAGAGGCAAGTTTGACTGTCTGAAGTCATTTTTATTATCTTTTAGCTAAAGTTCACGTCTGTATCTAATCTGAGAGGGGAGTGGTATTGATGCTTTCAATGTCCTGAAGGCAAAGTGAGGACAGTAATATCAACATAACAATGACACTTCCATAGAAAGTGTCAGAGATGAGGAGGAAGGTCTGTGAAGATGCTAAGGATGAGAGTGCTGGCAATAGAGAAGGTACACAAAAGCATCGTGGGCTGCTCACTGGTCCTTCCAATGAGGCCTTGACCTTGGTGGCACGTCTAGCAGAAAGAGTACTGTCCTGAGCATGGACTAGATTTGGTGAAGGGGCAACTTGGACTACTGCCTTTTATTGGTGATATAAAAAGGAAGGAGAATTAACATTTGATCTCCTAACTCTAAAGGACTATAAGAGCAAATCTGATTTAAAAAAAAAAATCCATGTTAACCATTAAATAGGAGTCATTCTTTGGAGACCAGATTTGATTAGAGGTTGACTGAAACCTGGGAAAAGTGAACATTTTTAATGTACCTGATGTTTTTTACTTCTTAAACCAGCATGTATATGTGTGTGAAAAGATATTTGTAAGTGAAATAAGCCAATACCAAAAAACCAAAGGACAAATGTTTTCCCTGATAAGTGGATGATGATATATAATGGATGTTGGGGGGGTGGGAGTGAGAGAAGAATGAAGGAACTTTAGACCACATAGAGGGACATAAGAAGGATTCAGGTGTATGAAAAATGATGGAATGAGACAGACATCATTACCTTATATACATGTATGATTACAGGAATAATATAAATCTACATCATGCACAACCATAGAAATGAAAAGATGTACCCCATTTGTATACAATGAATCAAAATGCAGTCTGTAAAAATAAAAAAAATTAAAAAGGATATTTGTAAAAATAAAGTTAAGAACAATAGAGAAAAACCCACAGCTTTTATATTTCTTCTAATTTTATGCTCCCATGCATATCAAATAATAAATTCTCACTTTAAAATAGACATGATCCTATTCCTTTGTTTAGGTGTTTTTGAAAGCAGCACAAAGCAAATCACTTGAAACATTTTAGCAAGAAATGAAACAAGCCTAGGTCTTAAAGTACTCTAATTTCTATTAATTAAGATTATATTAAATCTATTTTCATCTATTTTATTTGACTTAGAAAAATCTGTAGATAGATTCCCAAAGGAAAAAACTATTTTTTTTTCAACAGTAGCATAAGTATTTCTCTTCTGCATGCTACTTTACTTGGTGAGTTTATCTTATAGGTTGTAATATATAATGCTTTCATGATAAGAGTTTTATAGTAAATCTGAACTGTTACTCAGGAGTAGGAAAGAATTTTTAATTTCCAGATGGATTTGCTTATTTGCTATGTTATTTCATTATTATTCTACAGTTTCATTGCTGTGTGGTCAGAGAACTTTCTTGTTTTATTTCTACTTTTTGAAATATACTGTAATTTTGAGGACTTGTATGAAAATTTGGGGGACTACATCTTGAAGCTCTCAGAAAGAGGCTTATTTCTATATCTTTGGAGTACAAATTTATGTGTGTGTGTGCATATATATATGCAGGTGGTGCATACATATATGCATGTGGTGCATACATATATGTATAAAAACTGTCCAATTGTGGTTTTCAGTATTTTTATGTGGGGTTTCTGCCTGACTCTGTTGGTATTACTATTTTAGCAGTCTTTAAATAATTTCTAGTATGAGTTTGTACTTTGTTACACTAAATATGTAATTTATGGGTTTTATTTTTCCTTTCATGTTTGTCCTTATTTCCATGAGAAATGAAAAGACACAAACTTAAGATAATACCACTTTCTTATTAAAACTTAGTAGACTCCTGACTGAGAGTGATGCTCTGAGCTAGAATAGGTACTTACAATGTAGGAAGTCCTGAGTTCAACCCCAGAACATCCTCGAACCAGATTAAACATAAGCTAGTGTGATTCCACTGACTAGAAACTGGTGAAAATGCGAGTGTGAACAATGACTAAGCTGAGTTTTGGCTTTGACTAGTCTCCTGAACAATGACCAAAATAATTTCTTATTTTCTTAAAACAACTCAGGTAGAATTAATTTTCGTTTAATGAGACTAATATAGTTAGGGCTATGCATATCCCTAATTTAATAAAATGAGTTTATTTTAAACATATATCCTCTAACACAGATGTTTCCCTAAATTAAAGTGCCTTTATGCTAATTATCCTGAACTAATGAGAGTCCTACCTTCATTTATCATGTGATGCCTAAGAATGCATGCAACAGAGCAATGTGGTTTCTAACACAGTAGATTATATCAAATCCAATTCTTCATGACTAAATAATTTGTGAGTTCATGCAGATTGTTTGCTGAACTCTTCTTAAGCCATATGAAACAATTTTTTTACTCTGCCCTGATTAAGTAAATAAACATTCATGTCAAAAGTTCTTAGGATAGTCAGAGAGCTCTGTTGAATTATAATATGACATTGAAAACTCATAGAATACTTGATCTTATTTCCTTCACCTACATAATTATAATTACTAGCATCATTAAAAAAGAAGAACTTAAAAGAACTTTAGAACTCTTAATTTCACAATTCCTTTTCCTGAATAAACTATTAGATACATCTTTAAGTTGTCTGATGAGTAGGCCCCATCCTTTAAGTGACTTTCCTGTAGTTGCGATTTCCTTGCCTCTTGGCTGAGCCAGCCTTTGCCAGTGACATAAGCACTTTGTCGCAGTCAATGAAGTTGATAAATGAAGTACCCTTACATAAGCAGGAACTATTAATAAAACTGCTCTTAATGGGTGGGTTGACTGCTTGTACCATGCAAGCTCCTATACTGACACACAGGAGGAAATAAAGGACATATTCATCATTGTTCTTTATTGATCAGCATGACAGTCTCACTTTATGCACAAATACTATAGCTAACTTTTATAGTTTATTGTCTTGGTCAAAATGTTTGCTCTCTTTTTAACATTTGTAATAGATCATTAAAAAAGGACAGGAAGTGTACTTAGCTGTACCTATGTGAGCAATGATAGAATGTGATTTGTTGTAAACAATTCTTAGTTCCAGTAAAGAGAAAATTCTTTCTTTGTTGGAAAAGAAAAGGATTTACATAGTGCAGAAATAATAGGGTAATTTAAATGCCCAACCTATTTTTTAAATGATAACTACATTATATGGTGTGGTGTACATTATTTTGAAAAAGGCACCTTGGTTTATAAATCAACACTAAGACATAATTTTAATTTTAAACTTTTTCTTTTTTTCTCATTCCTAATAATTTTTTGAATGTGTCCTTCTTGAAAAGCACTTTATCTATAAAGTTATGAATACAGTCTCTCATATTACCTTCTAGAAAATGTATTTGCATTCAAATTAATGCCTGTAACTAATTTGTTAAAATTTGATTAAAAACCAGAAAAGTGCCAATTAATTAAGCCTCATGTAGATTTGAAAAGACCATATACTGTGTAGTCTTTAGGTGTAGTCTTTTACTTAGATAAATTGCTGAATTCTAGATCTTCCACTTACATTTTTTCTCTTTGTCCAAATCACTAGAGTGTTGTTAAACTCTCTCACTGTCGTCTTAGTTTATTTCTTTATTCAGTTCAGTCAACTTTTAAATTTATTTTCGAACATGAGTATATATTCAGGATTTTAATATTTTCTCCTTCTCTTCTACAGCTTCCTCCCCCATCCTGGTCCTCCCCCTTCTTTATTTTTATGGTTTAGAGGATTAAACCCAGGGATTCTATCACTAAGCTACAATCCCAGACCCTTTTTAATTTTTATTCTGAGACAGACTGCCTAATTTGTCAAAATTGGTCTTGTCCTAAGGATCCTCCTGCCTCAGTCTTCCAAGTACTAAGTAACTGGGATTACAGGCATGAGCTATCATGTCCTGGTATGATTTTAATATCCTTCTGGTAGGTTGATCCTTTTTTTTTTTTTTTCCTAAATATTTTTTCTTTGTTTGTAGTAATGTGTCTTGGCTTACAAAATCACCTTTCTTTTTGGTACCAGGGATTGAATCCAGCATCACTAAATCACTGAGCCACATCCCCAACCCTTTTTTGTATTTTGTTTAGAAACAGTGTCTCACAGAGTTGCTTAAGGCCTTTCTAACTTGCCAGGGCTGGTTTTGAACTCACAATCCCCCTGCCTCAGTCTCTCGAGCTGCAGGATTACAGGCATGGGTCACTACACAGGGCAAAACTACCATTTTTTATATTAATCTTATTACACAAGTTTCCATTCAGTAAATTCTTGCATAGTTTCTATGTTTTTATTTTCAAATACTCATCATCTGCACATTAAAGTTTGCCTCTGAAAAACAGCATAGAATAAATGATTGTTTTATTATCCAGTCAGATAAATCTTTGCCATATATATGGAATAAATCATCTTTTTGCTCTAAAGGGATTATTGATTTATCTATGCCTTCATCTATTACCATACTATTTGGTTTTAGTGCTCTTTATTATATTTTCTATTAATAATTACTTTGTTATTTCATTTCTGTTAGTCTTTCATACACATATCATAGTTATTCTAAAGTCATCCTCTGAAGTCTTAACATTTATGTTATTTCCTACACTAGTTTGATTATTGCTCCTTCTGTTGGTGATATGTCTGCTCTTACCATTTTATTTTCTAACAATTTTGTTTGAAAGACAAAATGTATGTAGGACAGAAGATACATTGTCTCCCAGCACTGATAGCTGCATCACCCATATTAATGTACTAGTCATTTTGGGCTGCTATAACAAGTGCCATAGGTTGGGTGACTTACAAACAACGCTACAGTATTTCTTACAGTTTCAGAGTCTAGAAGTTATATTTAGGTGCCAGGATTGTCAGTTTCTAGGTTACAGAATTTAGACTTTCCATTATATCATCACATGGCAGAAAGAATGCAAAAGAGCTCTTAGGTTCCATTTATAAGAATGCTATCCCATTTATAGGGTTTCCACTCTTATGAGGTAATTACTTCCCAAAACACACTTCCTAATATTATGTAATTGAGGGTTAATATTTAATCATATAAAGATTTTGGGAGGATGCAAATATTCAACTCATAATATTTAGAGATCTTTGGTTTTATAACTTGAATTCAATATCCTTGACTTCAAAGAATAATTTCCAAAGCTATCCCTAATAAGAATTATGTCATGAAGATTTGCAAAATATTGCTAAGTGAGAGTCTCAGTGTCTTCATCCCAAGATTTTGGAGGAAGCTTTACAACTTAGAATAAAACCATCCCTCTACCAGATTCTGGGTCTTTACTGTAAAGGGTCAAAACAGGACTCCACACTTGCTGTGTACCTGCCCTTCTGCCACTTCTGCCCCTATATCAGCTGAGTCTAAAGATGTTGTTTATTGTTGCTAAAAACAGAGGGTCTTCCCCGTCTCATTTGATATTCACTTTATTCAATCATTATCTGTTGGAAAAAAATAAAAGTAATGTCGTATCTTTATCACTAATTTCCGGCAGTCACTATAATAATCTGTACACCTTATCTATAATGGTTTAGATATTAGTGTCTCCCAAAAGCTCATGAGACAATGCAAGCAAGTTTAGAGGCGAAATTATTGGATTATGAGAGCTTTAACTCAATCAATTCCTGATAGGGATTAACTGGGTGGTAACTGTAGACCGGTAGTAGGTTACTGGAGAAGGTGAGTCCCTGGGGATTTGCCTTGAGGAGGGGCTATATTTTGTCCTTGTTGAATTGAGCTCTCTTTCTGCTTCCTGATGGCCATGTTCTGAGCTACTTTCCTTCACCACATTCTTCTGCCATCAGGTTCTACCTCATCTCAGCCCCAGGGAATGGAGTAAGCTACCTATGAACTTAGACCTTTGAAATCATGAGCTGCAAATAAACTTTTCCTCCTTAAAATTGTTCTTGTCAGGTCCTTGGCTAGCAGCAGTGAAAAGCTGACTAAAACATTAGCCTTCCTTCATACTCAAAATTTCTGTATGATTCCATATCATCCACTTCTCTCACTGTGTTAATGCTCTGACCATAAACACTGAAACTATATCTCTGTGTCTCTGGATTCAATCAGCAGCAATCTCTATATCTTTAACATCTTTTCCAATCTATATACTTTTAGTTAAGTGAAGACTTTTTTGTTATCCTCCTAGACTTCACTAAGGACATTTTTTGCCATCACTCCATTCAAGTGTGAATATTACTCTTGCCACCTCTCTTATATTACTGGGTCTGGTCAAAGCAACATTTGCCCTTTGTTGCAACATTCTGACCATTATCAATCTTGGTTCTATAAAAACAAAATTTGAGTTTTGAATTTCTTATTTTTGGATTATACCATTTGTTTTCCTGAAATCTACCTATTGGTAACAATCCCAGTAGGGCATGATCTGCACATTCAAAATGGAGTTTCAAATCCCATTTAGGAGTTTACTATTTGTGCCGGCTGTAGTGGTGGACACCTGTAACCCCAGAAACACAGGAGGCTGAGGCAGTTGGATTGAGAGTTCAAAACCAGCCTCAGCAACTTAGGTAGACCCTAAGTTACACAGTGAGACCCTGTTTCTAAATAAAATAGAAGAAGGAACTGGGGATGTGACTCAATGGTTAAGTGCCTCTGGGTTCAATCCCCAGTACCAAAAACAAAAAAAAAAAAAAAGTTCACTATTTGTAAAAGGAGAGAGTAGGGTTTGGGGATATAAAACTAGGATTGTGTTATAATCCTACAGCTATCAATATAGGAGAGCAATTACCACATTTATTAAAGCAGAGATTCTACAACTGACAAGAGCTTTGACTTTTGGATAAAGACGGCCAAGCTATAGCAGTGTAGTTGGAAATCAGCAAGAGAAATTAGATTCCTACTCTCACTTTTCTCTTACCCTTAGTCTACCATTGGTTGAAGCCAGATAGAGGACAATAGACTAAGGTGCCTATTAAGATGATCTTGATAAGTAAGTCTTTTGGAGCAAAAAGGTATGTCTTTATGGGGAGATGCTGGGAATGATCCATTGCTTTGAACTATGTAACCCTGGACAGTAAGATGCCTCTCCCGGGAATCCTTCCATGTGAGGGCACCAAGGGAAATGCCCATTTGCCGGTGACTCCTTTTGAGAGGGAGAATTTCATACTTGTCATGGAATTTAATAGTTCAAAAGCCTTGAATTCAAATACCAGCTGCCCAGGGGCTGGGGAGATAGCTCAGTCGGTAGAGTGCTTGCTTTGTAAGCACAAGGCCCTGGGTTCGATCCCCAGCTGGTAAGCCCCAAGTAAGCTGTGTTTTGCTCACAACTTGCTCTTGTTCACCTCAAGAAGCCTTTTCACATGAATCCCCTTGATGTTTAAAACCTATATAATAATACCCGAGCCTCGCTTATTGTTGGATCAGACTGCCACCAGGCTGATTCACCCATGGGTCTCGCTTTTCACCTATAATTGAGTCTTTATTTCAAATAATTTCTTATTTTCCCAATCCGCCAGCCACCTGCGCTGGGACAACTGTTCATTCACCTTGCAGGTTGTAGTGATACGTCTTTAGAATTCATGGTTATTTTTTGAGAAAAAGTCCCTGCCCTGATTGCTCTTGGATTCTAATGATCTCTCCTGTAGTGGCTGGTGGTAGTGTACCAAGGATGTTGAATTAAGTAAAACAAAGGCAAAAGTACAAAATAGCTTACCATTAAAAAACTAAATTTTTACAAATAAGACTTGACAGGAATCCAAGTTTTTGTTAATTCGTTGTGCAGCACTGTGTTCAAACACTCAGCAGCCTTGTTATTGTCACGGTGACGCCTTTCCCTTCGTTCACATCTATATCAAAATGATAAAGATGGAAAAGATACCTGTGCCTAGAATAAAGACCATTCTGTATGACAGGCTGCAGTGACAAGAACAGGACCTCTGTGATGTTTTAGTCATAGTAAAGTTGACTCTTAAAAATAAGAAAGAAGAGTTTCCATTTCGAAGAGTATAACTTGGACAAGTTAAAATTTCACTTTACCTGGGAGAGTTACCCTGAGGTAAGGTTCAATACAGAGTAAGGAGAAATAGCAGTCCCTACTTTCATGGATCTTGAATGTCCTCTCTTTTCTTCAATTTTGTAAGTAAAACTTATTCTCTACTATCAGTTTCACATTCTTCTCTTCTATGAAATCTGTGTATATCACTTCAATCTTCCCTGATTCTCTGTACCATGAAATTATTAACACAAGAAGGATTAACTTTACTGAATTTGCTAAAAGAGGTTGCGGAAGAATGAGGAAAGTTATAAGCCTGCCAATTTTCATTCCGTCTGTCTTTGACTGTTTATTCCAATCCAATTTGGGACCTACTCTTTATTATGCTCATTGATGTCAAAGTTGAGGTAAATGCTTTTTTTCATATTTCCTCTATTTTGCTATCCTTTTAGAACTTTCTTCACATGACCAATAAATGACCAAAAAATTTGGGAATAGAAACCCAAGGTTTTGTACCTCTTTTCCATCAGTCTTTCTAAGTGAGAGGTTTTCATTAAAGTTTAATACTATTGAATTCATTTTACTTCCTGCTACAAAATAGCATGGTATGCTTCTATGCGCATATTCACGTATTATATTCACATATATTATCACATTCTAACAACTATGTTCTCTAAATCTAACCTGATTTCTCTGACTTGAAATTCTATATTGATATGTAAAAGGATGAAAACATGTTTATTGCTTATTTTTTAGAAAAGGGAAATAGTTTACCAATGTTGATTCTTTAATTCTAATATACGATTCAATCTGTCATATATTCAACATCTATTTTTCAAACCAAATACTATAAAGACATAGGTCTGACAATAACCCATCAGACACTCCACAACCAGCATGACACATAAGCACATTGTGATTGCCTAAGAATCCTAAATAAGATCATAATGATTAGGAGTTTCAAGTGGGGAATGATATATTACAGATTGGAATGTGTATATATATACAGAAAGGAGGTTGGGTTTAGAATCAATCTTAGAAGGTTGATTAGATTTGTGTAATCAGAGAGAAGAAGGGAATTTCCAGGTCATTTGATTATTTGTTAATTCCTCGTTCAACAATGTGAATTTATTAATGTAGCTAAAACGTCAAAAGATAATTCTTAGTAACAAACTATTTTAATATAAAAATGTATAATCCTATTTAACAATTCTTAATTATTTCTCAACATGGAAATTGACAGTTTCAATAAGCATCTTGGTACAAAAATCAAATTGAAGCAAATACTTTGTAAATAAACACAGTATAAACCCAGAGATGTTTAAGTGCACAGCAAGTCTAGAATCAATTTAATAAGAAAACTGTCAGTGTATCTGGTTTGAAATTTGAATTCGTAAGACAAGAAAAGTAATACGGTATGGTATGTCTGACAGTTTCACCTACATGATCCGCATTAATAGGGGAAAAAAGCATGGTGCATGCAAGGCCCATTCAAAATCATTGCTTCAGTCTATGAAGAAAATATTCTCTGTTGTTTCGTATGTTGACAGGAAAAATTCTAAATATTTTTGCTTCTCTTACGTAGAGATTTTTGATTGCTAAACTGTGATGAGTCCTAAGTTTATATTTTTGGGAAAGGCCTATCAAACTGCATTAAAGTAAACCAAAACATCAGGATAACACAAGCACATTACTAGATGTTTTAATGAATTCAAAAATACATATGGAGGGGCATCATCAAATTTTTTAATTTATTTTATTCATCTCAGGAATTTCAGTATTAAAAGAAGTGGAATTTCTGAGGTATAGGTAGGATGTGTGTTTAACTTTAATATTAGTCCCCAGACATTTTCAGAAGTGACCCTACCATCACACACCTCTACAGCAAAAATGAATTGCTTCAGATTGCTTCCATCATATAGTGTGGTCCACATAGTCATGTCTCATTGTAGTTTCAATTTGAATTTGCTTGATGATTAATGATTTCAAGAGAGCTTCAATGTACTTATTGGTCACTCGTATATTTTCTTATGCATAATGTATTATCGAATCACTCATTTTATTTTATTTTATTATTTTTTATTGTAAACAAATGGGATACATGTTGTTTCTCTGTTTGTACATGGAGTAAAGGCAAACCATTTGTGTAATCATAAATTTACATAGGGTAATGTTGTTTGATTCATTCTGTTATTTTTTCCCATCCCCCCACCCCTCCCACCCCTCTTTTCCCTCTATACAATCCTTTCTTCTTCCATTCTTGCCACCCTCTCTAACCCTTACCCTAAACCTAACCCTAACCCTAACACTAACCCCTCCTACTCCCCCATTATGTGTCATCATCCACTTATCAGTGAGATCATTTGTCTTTTGTTTTTTTGTGATTGGCTTATCTCACTTAGCATGATATTCTCCAATTTCATCCATTTGCCTGCAAATGCCATGATTTCATAATTCTTTATGGTGGAGTAATATTCCATTGTATATATATATATACCACAGTTTCTTTATCCATTCATCAACTGAAGGACATCTAGGTTGGTTCCACAATCTGGCTATTGTGAATTGAGCAGCTATGAACATTGATGTGGCTGTATCTCTGTAGTATGATGATTTTAAGTCCTTTGGATATAGGCCAAGGAGTGGGAGAGCTGGGTCAAATGGTGGTTCCATTCCAAGTTTTCTAAGGAATCTCCATACTGCTTTCCTAAGTGGTTGCACTAATTTGCAAACCCACCAGCAATGTATGAGTGTACCTTCTTCCCCACATCCTCGCCAACAACTATTGTTGCTTGTGTTCTTGATAATCGCCATTCTAATTGGTGTGAGATGGAATCTTAGGTAGTTTTGATTTGCATTTCTCTTATTACTAGAGAAGTTGAACATTTTTCATATATCTGTTGATTGCTTGTACATCTTCTGTGAAGTGTCTGTTCATTTCCTTAGCCCATTTGTTGATTGGGTTATTTGTATTCTTGGTGTAGAGTTTTTTGAGTTCTTTATATATTCTGGAAATTAGTGCTCTATCTGAAGTATGAGTGGCAAAGATATTCTCCCACTCTGTAGGCTGTCTCTTCACATTACTGATAGTTTTCTTTGCTGAGAGAAATCTATTTAGTTTGAATCTAACTCAGTTGTTGATTCTTGCTTTTATTTCTTGTGCTATGGGAGTCCTGTTAAGGGAGTCTGATCCTAAGCCAACATGTTGAAGATTGTAAGACGCAGGGTCTCTGGTCTGATTCCGAGGTCCTTGATCCATATTGAGTTGAGTTTCGTGCAGGGTGAGAGACAGGGGTTTAATTTCATTCTGTTGCATATGGTTTTCCAGTTTTCCCAGCACCATTTGTTGAAGAGGCTATCTTTTCTCCATTGCATATTTTTGGCCCCTTTGTCTAGTATGAGAAAATTGTATTTATTTGAGTTTCTGTCCATATCCTCTATTCTGTACCATTGATCTATCTGCCTATTTTGGTACCAATACCATGCCGTTTTTGTTACTATTGCTTTATAGTAGAGTTGAAGATCTGGTATTGCAATACCCGCTACTTCGCTCTTTCTGCTAAGGATTGTTTTAGCTATTCTGGGTTTCCTATTCTTCCAGATGAATTTCATAATTGCTTGCTCTATTTCTGCAAGGAACATCATTGGGATTTTAATTGGAATTGCATTGAATCTGTATAGCACTTTTGGTAGTATGGCCATTTTGACAATATTAATCTGCCTATCCAAGAACATGGGAGATTTTCCATCTTCTAAGGTTTTCTTTAATTTCTTTCTTTTGTGTTCTGTAGTTCTCATTGTAGAGGTCTTTCACCTCTTTTGTGAGATTGATTCCCAAGTATTTTATTTTTTTCGATGCTATTGTGAATGGGGTAGTTTTCCTAACTTCTCTTTCTGAAGATTCATCACTTATGTATAAAAATGCATTGGATTTATGAGCATTGATCTTGTAACCTGCTACTTTACTGAATTCACTTATGAATTCTAAAAGTTTTCTGGTGGAATTTCTGGGTTCCTCTAAATATATAATCATGTCATTAGTGAACAGGGATAGTTTGAGTTCTTCTTTTCCTATTGGTATCCCTTTAATTTCTTTGATTTGTCTAATTGCTCTGGCTAGAGTTTCAAGGACAATGTTGAATAGAAGTGGTGAAAGAGGGCATCCCTGCCTTGTTCCAGTTTTTAGGGGGAATGCTTTCAGTTTTTCACATTTGAGAATGATATTGGCCATGGGCTTAGCATAGATGGCCTTTACAATGTTAAGGAATGTTCCCACTATCCCAATTTTTTCTAGTGTTTTGAGCATGAAGGGATGCTGATTTTATCGAATGCTTTTTCTGCATCTATTGAAATAATCATATGATTCTTAACTTTAAGTCTGTTGATGTGGTGAATGACATTTATTGATTTCTGGATGTTGAACCAACCTTACATCCCTGCCTTAAATCCCACTTGATTGTGGTGCACTATCTTTTTAAAATATTTTTGTATGTGATTTGCTAAAATATTGTTGAGAATTTTTGCGTCGATGTTCATTAACGATATTGGTCTGAAATTTTCTTTCCTCGATGTGTCTCTGTCTGGTTTAGGTATCAGGGTGATATTGGCTTCATAGAGTGAATTTGGGAGGGTTCCCTCCTCTTCTATTTCCTGGAATACTTTGAGGAGTATTGGAATGAGCTCTTCTTTAAAGGTTTTGTAGAACTCGGCTGAGAACCCATCTGGTCCTGGACTTTTCTTTGTTGGTAGGCTTTCGATGACCTCTTCTATTTCATTGCTTGAAATTGATTTATTTAAGTTGTGTATGTCCTCCTCCTCATTCAGTTTAGGTAATTCATATGTCTCTAGAAACTTGTTGATGTCTTTGAGGTTTTCTGTTTTGTTGGAGTATAGATTTTCAAAATAGTTTCTTATTATGTTTTTATTTCACTCATGTCTGTTGTGATATTTCCTTGTTCATTCCGAATTTTAGTAATTTGAGTTTTCTCCCTCTTTCTCTTTGTTAGTGTGGCTAAGGGTTTATCAATTTTGTTTATTTTTTCAAAGAACCAACTATTTATTTTGTTAATTTTTCGATTGTTTCTTTTGTTTCAATTTCGTTGATTTTGGCTCTGATTTTAACTATTTCCTGTCTTCTACTACTTTTGGTGTTGGTCTGCTCTTCTTTTTCTAGGGCTTTGAGCTGTAGTGTTAAGTTGTTTATTTGTTGATTTTTACTTCTTTTCTTGAATGCGCCCCATGAAATAAATCTTCCTCTAAGTACTGCTTTCATAGTGTCCCAGAGATTTTGATATGATATGTCTTTGTTCTCGTTTACTTCTAAGCATTTTTTTATTTCCCTCCTGATGTCTTCTGTTATCCATTCATCATATAATAGCATATTATTTAATCTCCAGGTATTGGAGAAGTTTCTGTTTTTTATTCTGCCATTTATTTCTAATTTCAATCCATTATGATCTGATAGAATACAAGGTAGTATCTCTATCTTCTTGTATTTGCTAACAGTAGCTTTGTGGCATAAAATATGGTCTATTTTAGAGAAGGATCCATGTTCTGCTGAAAAGAAAGTGTATTCATTCTTTGTTGGTGGTATATTCTATGTATATCCATTAAGTCTAAAGTGTTGATTGTGTTATTGAGATCTATGGTTTCCTTAATCAATTTTTGTTTGGAAGATCTATCCAGTTGTGAGAGAGGTGTGTTAAAATCACCTAGTATTATTGTGTTGTGGTCTATTTGATTTCTGGAATTGAGAAGGATTTGTTTGACGTACATGGATGAGCCAATGTTCGAGGCATAGATATTTAAGATTGTTATGTCTTGCTGATTTATGCTTCCCTTAAGAAGTATGTAATGTCCTTCTTTATCCCTTCTGACTAGTTTTGGTTTGAAGTCCACATTATCTCATATGAGGATGGATACTCCAGCTTTTTTGCTGTGTCCATGTGCATGGTATGTTTTTTCCCATCCTTTCACCTTTAGTCTATGGGTTTCTCTTTCTATGAGATGAGTCTCTTGCAGGCAGCATATTGTAGGATTTTTCTTTTTAATCCAATCTGCCAGTCTATGTCTTTTGATTGATGAGTTCAGGCCATTAACATTCAGGGTTATTATTGTGATATGATTTGTATTCCCAGTCATTTGACTCATTTTTGTTTTTTGACATGGTTTGGTTTCTCCTTTATTTGGCTATTCCTTTAGGCTAGTTCCTCCCATTGCTGATTTGTATTGTTGTTTTTCATCTCTTCCTCATGCAATATTTTGCTGAGAATGTTCTGTAATTCCAGCTTTCTTTTTGTAAATTCTCTTAGCTTATTTTTAATCATGGAAGGATTTTATTTCGTCATCAAATCTGAAAGTAAGTTTTGCTGGGTTAAGATTTCTGGTTGACATCCATTTTCTTTTAGGGCTTGGTAAATGTTGTTCCAGGCCCTTGTAGCTTTTAGGGTCTGGATTGAAAAAATCTGCTGATATTCTTATTGGTTTCCCCCTGAATGTAATTTGATTCTTTTCTCTCGCAGCCTTTAGAATTCTGTCTTTATTTTGTATGTTAGGTATTTTCATAATAATGTGTCTTGGTGTGAGTCTGTAGTAGTTTTGTATATTTAGAGTCCTATAAGCCCCTTTTATCTGGTTTTCCATTTTATTCTTCAGATTTGGGAAATTTTCTGATATTATTTCATTGAATAGATCGGTCATTCCTTTGGTTTGTTTCTCTAAGCCTTCCTCAATCCCAGTAATTCTCAAATTTGGCCTTTTCATGGTATTCCATAATTCTTGTAGATTCTGTTCTTGATTTCTTACCATCTTCTCTGTTTGGTCAACTTTGTTTTCAAGATTAAATATTTTGTCTTCGATGCCTGAGGTTCTGTCTTGCAGGTGTTCTATCCTATTGGTTATGCTTTCTATGGAGTTTTTAACTTGGTTTATTGTTTCCTTCATTTCAAGGATTTCTGTTTTTTTTTTTTTTTTCAGTATCTCTAACTCTTTATTGAAATGATCTCTTGCTTCCTGCATTTGGTCTTTTAACTGTTGATTGGTGGGATCATTTAATGCCTGCATTTGCTCTTTCATCTCCTCGTTTGCTTCCCTGATTAATTATGTACATTCTGAACTCCCTTTCTGACATTTCTTTTGCTGTGCTGTCATTGGGTTTTATTGATGTAGTATCTAGGTTTGTTTGGGACATTTTCTTCCCTTGTTTTCTCATATTGGTCAGATATCAGTGGGACTCTGAGATATTACAGATTTCCTCTTTGGCTTATAGTGTCCCTTTAGATTTCTAGTATATCACCTCCCAGCCTTCAGTAGCCTGAAGTCTTGGAGGAACTTGATAATGCAGTGCTTCTGAAGAAAGCTGCCCCTAGCCCGCTACTGAGTCCAGGGCTGGGGGCTGGTTCTTTGTGGAAATCATCTCACTGGGTCGTCCTGCTCCTAGAAGCTGGCTATAGACAGGGCCTGCCCCCGCCTGAGGGAGCCAGGCTGCTAGGGGAAAGCCTCTCCCTGTCCTGCCTTGGTCCCAGAAGCCGCCTGAGTGCCGGGGCCCATTGATCGGTTCAGGAATTGGGGTTGGCTCTGTGTGGAAAATCTGTCACTGGGGGGGTCTGTTCCAAGAAGCTGACTGTGTACCCCGCCTGTCGCCAGTGGGACAGGGCTGCTTGGGAAAGTCTCTGGGGTTCCTGTCCTGGTCCCAGAAGCCACCTGCGGGCCGGGGCCCACCGCTGGACCTGGGCTTGGGGTTGGCTCTGTGCGGAAAACCTCTCACTGGGCGGCCTGCTCCAAAAAGCTGGCTGTGGATCGTCCCAGAAGCCGCCTTCGAGCCGGGGCCATCATCAATTTTTAATTCATGATGATAGTTTATTTTGCTCAGAGTGATTTTAATGATTTTATTAATTTGATTTTGATAGATAACAAACCTTGATATATAAACAACTTGGAAATCAACTCTGTTAGCTCCATTTCTAATTCTTTGCTCTTCATAGAATCAGTTATCTCAAATACTGAAATATTTCATATAAATCAAATAAAATCATTATGAATTTATTTAATGAGGATGGTATATAATCACTGTGTATTACTCAAAACTAAGAAAAATAGCTATATTTTTGATTACAGAAATAGTTTTCAACATTTTTAACTAAAATGGAAAATTCTTGAAAGCATTTTCAAAGGACATTCTATAAAATTATTTTGAAATTTGTCAATAAAGGTGTTATGTGAATGCTATATGAAAATATCAATTCTGATTTTAGTTTCTGAAATTGGAAAAAGTAATTCATTTCATGTCATAAAGAAATTATCAGCAGGATACATAGGAAATTTCTATTGAACTAAAAATTATATGAAGGACAACAAAGCAAGTATCTGTTTTGGCAAACAAATATATCTACATCTATTTAGCATTGACTTATAATGTCATATTATACATGCATACATAAAGTACATTCATTTATGTATGCTTATGGGATTAAATTGTAAAATAAGTATTTTATTGGTTCTGATGTACATGGAAGACTAGAAACACTATTGAATCTTGAATCAAAACTTCTCCAACTATAGATATAGATATCTATACCTATCTGTTCTGGGTGTTAACTTTCTATTATCAAATTGTATATACATATAAATATGTAATTTAATATATGTATTTTAACATATGTAATTATATATATATATATAATTTAAATTACAAGACAAATGCTTAATTTAAAAATTTCATAAATTTTAGTTAGTGAAAAAGTCAAAGACAAATTCATGAAAATTTTATGAAATCAAATCTCTGGACCCTGTGAGTAATTTATAAATCTAGGGTTATATAAGGAGTTGCACATTTTTTTTAAGTCTTTGGTGTTTCAGATTTGCAGATAAATTTGCAGGTATTTTATAAGCTGATACAATTTTAGATTTTCACAGCTTTCCTTAAGAATTGGTCTTCATTTATATATCACTCATCTAATAGAGAGAACTTTAATGGAGACAGAATTAGGTCCAAATCCTGGCTTTGCTATATCAAGTCTCTGATATTAACCAACTACTTGAATTCTTACAGCTTTCATTTTATTGTTCATAAAATGAAAATACTAAAACCTACCTCATGTATTTGTTGTACTGAATAAAATGAGAAAGCAAATTTAAATTTGGTTAAAATAATTTATTTTGTTTGGAGGATCTAAATTCTATTCTCTGAAATTAATTGAATTTAAAGTACATTTCATTTAATTAAGTTGATCATCCAGAAAATTTTCTGTTTCCTGATTGATTATTTATGATTAGGGTTAGGGAAAAATGTCTTAGCCCAGTAAGCCTGATTCTATCTCTATGTTGCAATAAACATTATAGAAATTTGTAGAATGTCCGGACTTACATTTTTATATAGTATGATCATGTTTGTTTTATGCAGATCTAGAAATAAGACATGTATATATATAATTATATATAAATATACATAAAATATTTCTTTTCCTCCAATTACAATCAAAATTTATTCTCTATTCACAATTTTTAATTTAATATAATTTGCTCTTCTTTTTCAAAATATATTTTTTTCTTTTCATGACCTATCCAGAGATGAAAGATACTGTTTTGTGTTTTGTTCATATTTCATTATTTCACACACCATATAAAAATCTAGAAAAAAGAGGCTGCATTATTTGTTTCACCTAGAAAGAGCTAGAATCTTAAACTATACCAATCTGTCTCTGAAGTTTCATTAACTAATAACCATTTATACACAATTATTATTTTTTCTTCTTTCTTTCACTGTTCACAACTTCATCTTCCATAGTTTTCCAATGAGCAACCTCCTGTACTGTTGTACTGAGCTACTTTGTATTCCTCAAATATGCTCTATTATTCTGCTATCTGCATCTTTGCACATGTTGTTTGCTGTGATAACTACCTGTTAAACACCAATTCACACTTCAGTGCTGAGTTACTGAAAGATGTGTTTCACTCCTGGAGTCAGAGATTCTCTATACATGCATATAATTATCCCACTCATGACACTGTATTGTGATAATCTTCTAACTCCTTGAAGAGAAGGGAGTGTCTTTTTCATCTTCATTCCAGAACTCAACATAATTTCTGACTGCAAATTATATTTGTTAAGTGAGTAAATGAAGATGTTT
Organism: Sciurus carolinensis; assembly: GCF_902686445.1. Classification (NCBI taxonomy): domain Eukaryota; kingdom Metazoa; phylum Chordata; class Mammalia; order Rodentia; family Sciuridae; genus Sciurus; species Sciurus carolinensis. The sequence continues at coordinate 99,010,083 of NC_062223.1, read as the reverse complement.
CTAAATATGTTTTTTTAAGTAAAATAAAGAAACGTCATGAAATGCAAAATACACAAGAGTATAATTTTCATGAAGAAATTATGTATGTTAATCAAAGCTAACGGTTCCAAAATCAAGACTTTAACGCAATTAATATGTGTCTCATATTCAGTTTTACAGAAGTAATTTGTATATTTAAAACAGTGCCATAAAAGTAGCAGCTTATATTTTGAAGTGTGAGCTCCAAATTTCTTAGTATATTATAGAGACAATGATTCCAGTGTGTATGGTTATACCACAGAAACTTTTGACAGGATAAATTTTCTTCACATAAGAAATTTTTTAAAGACAAGTAACCCCCTGTTTCTTCACTTATCATGTAAACGGAACTATGTTTTCTCTAAAAAATTCTTTGCTGTACCTCATTTCCTCAGAAAGAAGAGATGCACAGTGCCTCCTGCTCAACCAAGTTGGTTGTTCACCCAAGTCCCTTGCTCTCATGATTTGAATAACAGTCATTTAAATGGAGTTGCTTTAAAACTATGGGTTATTTTTAATTTATATACTTTTGCTTTCTCCATTTTCTTTTCACAGTATAAAATTAGAGTGCAATGAAATATCTATCAGGGTTTTTTTTTTTTTCCCAAGTGAAGCCAACAAGTATTTATTCAGCTGACTTTATTCATTAAAAGTTATCAATCGACTCTGTGGCTTTGTCTGAATGTTAGTCAAGGAACCGTTTGACAGCTGTTCCCTAAGGACAAGGAAAATTTGGGCTAGAAATAGATTTTGGCAGCGTTTGACTTGTATGATGCTCCAGGGGCTTTTTCACAGGAAAGACTTTCACAATGTGCAGGGTTTCATTATTCTTTTTTAGAAATTTGTATCATTATTATTTAACATTTCTTTTGATTGAGAACAAAGAATTCCATGCTGTTAAAAATCACTAAAAGCAAAATCCACAGACTTTGGGTACATATCTTAAAGCATTCTATACTTAACAATTCTGACACAGTTGTTGACAACTAATATCACTTCCCTGCTTCTGTCCTCTTTGCCGAGCTGTTTCTGCTATTCCCTAATAAGGTCAGGATTCCAGATACTGTCTTGGTGTTGAAGAAGACCTATCAGAAATGATTGCCTTGGGTGACTGGTAGTCCAGAGACAGCTCAGAAGGTATCCATGATGCATCTGTCAGGCTTTGGCAGAAGCATTGTTTTCAATGAATTTTTATCTTCAGCTTGCAGATTTGAATGCATTTCTACAATTGTGGTAGGAGCAAGGAAATTTTCTTGCTCAATATTATTATTTTAAGGTATTTTTCCCAGACATTAGTTTGTAAAAATTGTGTACAGAATAATGCATATATATTTTTTCACTTTGAAATGTTTAACACTACTACTTTTACTTTCATATAAGAAAATAGTAGAGTGAATAAATTAAATGCATAACCATTGTCACGAAACTAACAGGTATCAGAGCTACGGCTAGAACTCCAGTTTCCTGGCTCTCATACCAGTTGTTTTCTCCATTTATTCACTTAGGAGTTACTTCTCTAAACTCTTTGCACCAGAAAAGAACCGTAAATTATTTACCATAATATTCTGTGCATTTCCTTCAAGCCAATTATCCCCATTGTGTTTAGATATTTGTTTATGTTTTTCCTACTCACTAGAAAATAGATTTGAGAAGATTGTTTTTTCTAGTGAGTGCACCACTAGAAAAAAAATAACTCAAAGAGGTTTGTTGACTAACACACAGCCATGGGCAACATCATGCTCAAAGCATTTTTCTTGATATTGACATTTAAGACTGTTCTGCTTTTCTTCTCCACGGGCATACCCACCAGTCTGCATTCTGTTTCTGTTCTTATTTTTGACCTTCTTCCTGTTCTCCCTCTTCTGTGTCCTTTCTCCCATCTTCCCTCCACGGGCTTCCTCTTTTCCCCTCATATGTGGGGTGGAGGGTGACTCTTAGTTCTGGCTTCTCCTTTGGACATACATGATGAACTGGCATTAAAACAGCAAGTCGATTGCTAGGTTCATACTGCCAATTTTTTTCTGCCTAGAAATGATAAATTTGCACCTTAATTATCAACTTGTTCCTGCCTCTAAAGGAATTAACAGAATAGAGTGGATAAGTAAAGATTTTGTGGACAGGAAAATTTGTATTCACATTCTACATGGGTCTCTAGCCTCAGTTATCTCAAATACAAGAAGAGTAATTAAACTTAAAACTCAGGAATGGCAAAAACAGAATGTATCATGTGCCTGATGTATAGCAGTTTTTTGCATTTCTCATCTTTTATCTTCAACATTGAAAAATCACCACCTCTTTTTTTTTTTTTAATAACGTCTCCTTCTAGTCCCTATACTCAATCTTTCTTGCACTTTTTATTCTCATAGAATATATTTTCACCATTAGTGCTATCTCAACTATTAGTTTCCTGTATGAACTGTGGCCTTCTCTGTTCACTCCACTCTTGCTAAATAAAATGTATCTCCTGCACATCTTGACTGAGAGATGAATGTTTCCCCCTTTTCCACCAGCATCACTTGTCAGAAAGCCCTCTCTACTAGAGTCGCTCTTTTTCCCACTGACTCAAATTCATAGGTCTTTGGGAAAGACTGGACATTTTCCTTATCTCCATTTTACATTATTCTGAATAATCTCATATCTTTTCAAGACTACTACACCATAGTTTTTCCTTTATCTTCTGTCTCATTTATATTTGTCTCAGCAATGCTTACTTCAAGCAACACACTTGTGCATGTATCTGTGCATTCAGTCTCACTGTTTGCAAACACTGCTAGGGTATGAATCACCTTCTGTATTCTTCCTTAAGGTCTTCTATACACCACAGAGCATAAGGGGCCCAATGCAAGCATAGCCAAGCCACATGCAAGAGTTAATTCACCAGGAACCCCCATAAATTCTGAGGCATTAGAGCCAATAAACAGTCCCATTTCTTATGACTCAGATACATTTTTCTAGAAAGCATTCTTGACACTTTTTAGAGGTTCTGGAGCAAACTTTGACGACTTGCTTATGACTTCAAAACAGACTGATAATGAGTCTTCCTCTTTCCTATTCTCACTCTCCTTGTTTCCTTACCTCACCTTCTTGAATTATTTCTTAAACTATCTGGTTCCACGTTCTTTTTTTATTGGTGCATTATAATTATACATAATAGTTGGATTCTTTATGCCATATTCATGCATGCACATCACAGGATCACCTACTAAGAAATTATAAACTAAAGCTCACACACTCCAGGATGTGAACAAGTGGCCTGTTACTGGTATTCCTCTCTTCTCTTTACTGTTACCTTTCCTCTACCCCATCAACATGTTCTAGTGTCCTCTTTCTATTCCTGACCATTATTTTTCATTTTTATCTGACATCTCCAAATTTCACTTTGTGGTCAAGTATATTGAAGAAGTGGTTATATGTCATAATTTGTTGCTTCACTCCATTCTTTATCTAGAATCTAGTTCTTTCCCTTTTAAGACTGCTTCTTGGAAATTACTGAATATATTTTAAATTAAATCACTTTAAAAACAATTTTAGTTGAGCAAGTAACAATCTGTCTTCACTTCAGTTTTCTCTTATTAAGACTTTGTTTTGTACATTTCAGTTAGTTCATTATTTCATTTACTTAAAATTCCCTAGCTACTATTTATTAAACACTAGCTGTGTGTGAACTCACTAGAATGAGTTTGTTGAAGGTATTATTTATTTAATCATCACAGAAGGTTACTGTAGAGCATGGAATTAACGGGCATAAAGTTAAAGCCTAGACTACTAGGTTCAAATCCAAAGCACTTTCTAGGACTGCACTGTGACTACAGGAAAATTAATTTCTGATTCTCATTTACTCACTATAAACATAAGATAATAATATAATTTATCTTAGTATGTTTCCATACGAATTAAATAAGTAAATTCATAAAAGGTGGCTAGATAGTGTCTGGCACTGAATAAATGCTTGTCATTTATTTAGAAATCAGTCAGAGACAATATTAATAATAGTTAATAATATTGACTTCATGGTGAATATTCGGCTTAGTAAGTGAGTAATCCTCAGGGTCACAGATGTTTCAAATGGAAGAGCTTAATTCAAATCAGTTCAGCAAGAGTTTAGGTTTCTAAACACTATACTATTCAAAATTGATTTTTATACATTCTCTTTTTACATAGAGCACATCAATTCTGGTGGATTTTCCTTAATGAGCCTCTAGTCAGAAGGTCTAGATAGGAGACAATGATATAAAGAGAAAATCAATGATGAAAATGTAGATTTTCTCACAGTGATAACTGGGAAGAATACCAGTCAGTTTTGTAATAGGTAGAAGATTTACTGAAGTGATATGTGAGTCGTTTTCACCTCTGCCAAGGCTCCTCAAAAAAAATGAAGAGGTAGGTGGGAAAGCAAAAGTTGTAAGTGAATAATAAATAGGGGGTACATTAGAGATTATTACAAAGGCTACGGTCAGCTTGAGTATGTGATCTTTTTTCATAAGAAATCAGCATGCCCCATGGAAATATTCCTGTCCTTTTCCAGTTTAAAGGAAAGAGAAATGAAGTGTCACAGATTTTCCAGAATTGGTAAAAGCATTTTCCTTATTTAAAAATGAAATATTAAGTGTGGAATTGGTGACAGAGTATATATAAAAATTCACAGTTGGAACTCAATATGTGGAAAAGGCATCAAGATACATAAAATCACTATTTCCTGTACATAAATTAATCTAAATATTGCACAGGGATTGGGGTGAAAGATACATCAAGAGTGAAACTTTGAATGAGAAGTTGAGAGCACCATTTTCAGAGAATATTAGCCTGTCCAAATTATCAAGAATATCTCTCCCCTCAGCCTTTTTCTCTAAAAGTGTAAGTTACTGTGTTTTCAAAGATCATGTTTTTATTATTAACCCACCTTACAAAAATAGGTAATAAGTATAACATGAAATTTGCTACTTTTAACACTGGAGTATTTTCATAGTCTTACATATTTGCCCTCATTTTTCTAAAACTATGTTGCTTGATATTCTTTCAGAGGTAGATTTGTTTCACTGTGTGATTAGAATTATTAAAAACTTATAAAGCCAAAAAAAATAGGTTTATAATGGAAATCCTGACACAACTTTAATCGTAGGTGACACTAAAATAAAATGTTTCTCTGCCCTGCCTCTGAAGCTACTCAACTAAGTGGGAAACAGCTGTGTTAGCTGAGTGTGCGACCATACAGCATAATTCAGTAAATTGTAAGGAATTCTGTGGTACCAAATACTTGTGCAAGTACATCAATTTATGCAGGACTATGCACATTTAACTTTGAGATTAACTTGCTGATTTTGTGCTTACATTTATTTTTAAAACAGCTTTTGAAATGTAGTTAATGTTTAATTTCCATTTCTACTATAAGAGTGACAGCTTATTATAACTAATGGAAGAAATATGTAGTACATTTCCCCCCTTAAAAATGTGTGAATCATATCTATCCATGCACAGAAATCATCTATTTAAAAAAATCCAATAAGCAGGATTTGTCCATTGTCACCCGATACTGGTGAAGCTCAGTGTTAGTGTCATCTACAATTCACAAGGTATTTGTAGGAGATCAAAAATGTGCATGTCTTCGGAGTAGACCCCGGTAAATGCAGAGTTTATAACTTACGAGATTCACATAATTTAAAAAATCATTGTTTATTTCCAAATACTATCATAAGCAGAAAAGAGTGACTTTCCTGAAGTGATACAATATTTACAGTGCATCCTTACATGATTAACATGTAGCTCAATTAAATGGATTCTAAGTAAAGAGAAGTACAACTTTAGCATATCTTAAGCCAGTTTTTGTTTAGATAGTTTTTTTTGTTTTGTTGAGGATTTATCTGATGTATGTTCTGCTGGTACTTTTCATTATGGTAGATTAGTTTTCATTTATTGAGTATCTAATATACTATTCATTGCTTCATTTTCTGTTTTATTAACTTTTAGACATTCTGATATATGTATGAATAGCTTCTTAACTGTAAGATGATGCCTAAGTATAAAGAGTTATTAAAATTATTTACAGCAATTCTTCTTATGATTATCCAAGAAAAGTTAAAGACCAACTTTGGGTGGTAAACATTTATTTGGGTCCATTATTGCCTTGGTTAACAAGCATTAAAATTTTTAAGGAGATTTATTTTGTGTGTATATAGAGTTCATTAATCCTACCTTTTTTCAATATTCATTATACTTCTCATATCTTTCCTTCTTATATAGGTTAGAATCTCTGATATGTTATTAAAATTAATTGTCTGCACATTCTTAACTCTTCAACTCTTTACTTATTACACTTTAGTGCACATTCCCAAACCCAGCTCCAATTGTGATTAAAATGAACCCTTATTTACACCAGAGTCATGGGCTTAGAGTTGAATGCTGCCATCTTTTGCTCTGGGGACTCTGATTGCTACACATTCAAAGGCCCTTTTCTCTCATTCTGCTTTCTTGCTTCACATCCAGTCTTTCTATTTCTCCCACACCAATTTCTCCATAGAGAATGTCACCCAACCTCTTCAAGCTATTGACTTTCTATAGATTGACTGCTAGAGTATTTCACCAATCTCTACCCTCTTAAATCCTTATTTCATTCTTGTTTACATGTCTACTTAGAAAATGAGTAGTTATTTGAGCCTGATCATTCTTCTAACAGCCACATGTGCACCCTTCCAAACCTGATCTTCCCTAATCATTAGTATATAACCAGTTGCTCAAGTCATAAACCTGAGTCATGTCTGATTTTTAATCTTCTCTTACCACCTACAGTTTATTGAAATTCCCATTGATTATGCCTTCTTTGTTTCTGATACTATCTTTTTTGAGAAGTCTCTGTTTTCTTTGTTTGAATATGCTAAAATATTTAATTCTCTGTGCTTCCATTCTCGCTGTCTTACAATGTATTCTATACAAAATAGCTACAGTACTACTTTATTATAGCAATAATCACTGCCCTAATTTAAGATCTCCGAAAACTTCTAATCCTATACAGAAACCCAAAATACTTATCCTAAACCCAAAATACTTATCAAGATCTTCCAACACATAAAACCATAGGTATCAAGCATATGAATTCTCATCTGATTTACAATAAAAGCCAAAGTGCTTACAGTGACCTCACGTAGGGGTTTGAAAACTCTAAGGGATCAGATGGTAATATTTTAACTTTGTGGGCTACATGGTCTCTGTGGCAGCTACTCTACTTTGCAGTGTGAAACCAGCTATAGAAGATAAGGTCTGAATACATTTAATTGTACTCTAATACAACTTTTCTGTAAAAGCATACACTCAGGTAGTTTACCAACCCTGGCCTAAAGATTATTTATACTATGCATCTAAACAAGCACTCATGTACTTACATAACACATCTGGTGTTTGTTTTACTCTTCATTCCTCTGCTCACTCACTTTAGTGACATTTGTTCCACATTGTTCTTAGAATACATGAAGCATAGTCCTGACTCAGAACTTTTGAAATTGTTTTCTCTGCTGCACATTTTCAGAATACCAACATGGTGCTCCTTCAGTTCTTTAGGATTGCTTCTCACCTCCTCACTGAAGCTTGCTTTGATCATGTTACTGTAAGGACCATTCTCTTGGCTTGACGCTCCTCTTTCTCTACTCTTCTTATTTTCCCCATAACATATATCATTAGACATAGTATTAGCTTTCATATCTTTGTTTATTGAGCCCCCTCCCTGCACCATAATAGCTGTTGCTTTTGTCTATGTTGCTTATTGTTGCTTTTCTGTATCCTAATACAGTTATTGGCACATAATAGTTATTATTGTGTTTGTTTTACTTTTAATTGCAAAACCTACGTTTAAGAGCACAAGAACACTTAAGATTTTTGCAATGTGTAAGTTAGAAAGTGCTTGACTACAATTGAAACTAACACTTTTGATTTCAAGCAACAGTAAGAAATTACAAAGAAAATAGGGAAATAAATAGAAATGTAAACCTGGATATCATCTCAACTTTGAAGTCACCTGCGTTTGATCTAGTTAATTAGCAGTGTATTGTAGAGTTTACTATTTCCTGTTGGGTGTTCTCATGTTTTGGTGAGGCTTACATTTCACCCCCTAAACAGGAGTTGGAGCCCTCTTTCCAGCCCTTCTCTTATTCCTTACAAGAGTATCCTTAGGACCACTGATCCCTTCACTGGGACACACACTCCAGCAATTTCAGTAGTCCCCCATTATCAGTCCTTCAACTTCATGTTTTAAATTTTTCATTTTTTACTTAATATTTTGCAAAAATGACATAAAAAGTGAAACTATCCTTAGTCTTCTTTTGTTCTACGTTTGGAGATAATTTTACTAGCTTGATAGAAACTGTCTTCCACAACTTTTTCATCATATGCTAACAGATACTTGTTTTCATAAATAGGAATAAACTATATTTTCTGAGTTCCCTTGTCATCTAACCATGTAGACTTATAATTATTTCATGATGGTACTGATAAATCTATTTTACTATTTACTACTTTTATTGAATTTCATTAATGAATAAACCATGTATATATAATCATTCCCTTATAGAAATATTTTTACATACTTAAATAATTGAAGAAATATCACAGGTACTTTTCAAATTACATTGTTTATATGGTTATATATTAGTACCTTTTGGTTTAAATTTGCAGAAAATGAATTACTGTAGTAAATGGTTTATTCCTTTTAAACAAATTGTCAACTTCTTCAACTTATTTCAATGAATAATTCTACTGTCAGTATATGAGAGATCGTTTTATTAACTAAAATAAATTTTATATGCTTATCTGAGTATAATTTACATTTTCCTTGCTCTACTAAAATTGATCTGCATATATGTTAGGGATTGAAATTTGTCTATTATGAACAGAAATTTTTCTTTGGATTTTAAATCTTTACTTCATAATCTATTTTTCCTTAAAAAAGTTTTAATTTATATACTATCCATCTTGTCCTTCTTTTCCTATATGAATCCAGAATAAATAGAATCTCAAAGTCGCCTAACCTCCCATTTTTTACATTTTTAATAATGCACATATTTGAATATAGGAAATGTCTAACTTATAGATGTCTGAGATATAATTTTTTTAAAAAACACAGGAGTTGCATGGACACAGCTTTTTCTTAGGATTTTGGTTAAAATGCATAAATCATTATGAAATATTTAAAGTATTATTTACATATTTATATTTTCATTTTCTTATTTCCAATTTATAATGTAATATGAACAAGTAAAATAACATCCAGAAAAATCTTTGGTAGGTGTTTTTCAGCATGCATATTCTGACTCACTCCCAAAGATTTTTTTGTTTTGTTTTGTTTTTGAAGGGTGCTTGTGTAAGTCAACTTTTCATCACTGTGACCAAAATTCTCAACTAGAATGATTTAGAGAAGGAAAATTTCCTTTGGCTTATAGTTGCAGAGGTCTCAGTTCATGGTCATCCAATTCCATTGCTTTGGGGTTTGCGGTGAGGCGAAACCTCAAGGCAGAAGGGCGTGGCATAGGAAAGCTGCTCCCCTCATGGTCTTCAGGGAGCAAAGAAATAAGGAAGAGCAAGGAATACAATTTATAATCCCAAGGTTACGCCTCCAGTGTTCAAATTGCTCTAGCTCTGTGCCAACTACCTGTAGTTACCATCTGGTACACTTTCAAATTATTAATCCATCCAATGAATCTACCCTCTGAATTAGGTTAAATCACTTACAACCTAATCATGTCACCACTGAACATTCCTGTATTAGCACAGGAGTTTTGGGGAGTTCCTCATTTCCAAACCACAATAGTGTTGGTGAGCAAACCTAGGGCCTTACAGGTGCTAGACAAGAGCTCTACTAGAGCCCACTCCCAAAATTTTGATTCAACCACTTGGTAGTCAAGCCTAGGAATCTATTAGCAATCATCCTTGGTCATTTTCTTACAGATATTGCCTTCTTTGAAAACTCTCTAATATTATTTGCATGAATTGAGATTATTAATGAGGTTTCCATTAGTTCTTATATGACCAGTTTAAGGATCATTGTTTAAAATGTGTATTCAATATTCAAACCAAAGGGGGAATTAATGAGGAGGTAATATTTAAATCCATTGCAAAAATGGGCCAGGGTCTTTTTTTCTTCACTTATGTAACAGTACATAGCAAAAATGAATTTGCACTTTCTGGGACTTCCATGACTATGTACTAAATTTTCCCTCCTGAAAATACAGATCAAATTTAGAAAAACACTTCCTGCTGACTATGATATTGTCATTTTATTTCCTGGCCTGTCTCCTAAAACATAAATAGATATGAAAACAGATAGATTTCCTACCAGAATCTTTATAAGTTTTTGTTTAGAGAGTACGTGTGTGGGTGTCTTTGGCTTTTCTTTTCTTTGCCAAAGTACTACTGAGGATATTGCAGGAACATTGTGTTAGTTGTAAATTATTATAGTGATGGCCTTAAATGAATTATAAGAAGCAGAAATAACTCCAGAAGAGATATAATAAACTATTTGGAAATGATATCATTTGGTTTTAAAATGTGTTTCTATTTTATGGTTCTTGAAAGCCATCAGAAAAAAGGCACGTGAAACTCAAAAGATATTATTATGATATATCATAAAGCATATTAGGAAATGAAACAGGGATTTTTTTGAATGAGCTAATGGACCACGGAGTCCAGATTTTTGTCTCTGGAAATATACAATGTGAAAAATAAAGCAATTTAAAAATAAAACTAGATTACAATTTTGTTGTCATTTTCCCCATCCCTTATGATGATATTTAGTATGTTCTTTGATACACAATGATGAATGGTAACAAATTAAATAGCCAACTTATCTGTCAGTTACTGATAACTTACATTCCACTTTTATTTCTCACAATGATTCTATGAAATTGGTGTTTTTAACTTATGCTTACAAACTGGGAACAGAAGCTAAGAGCGATTAAACAACTAATCCAGTCTTTTAAATGTAGGAGCAACTATTCAAATTAAGTAATTCAAGATTTTTAAATGTAACTTTTTATAATAGCAAGGAGACTAAAATGTACTATTCAATTGTAAAAATTAAAATAGTATTCTCATATTTATTTGTTGCACTAGTGCCTTTTATATGTTTGATAATCTATTTCTCACAAATGAATCCTTCAATTGGAGATTTATAGAGTAGGTAATATATATTAAATAGTTTAAAAAGTATGATTCTTTAGTTTTTTGTTTCAATAAAATGATATGCAATTCCTTCCCTTGTAGATAAGATATGTAGAAATATATTGTCTCTAGATTTGGGTTCCTAATTTCTAAAATAAATATGGCAAATCATTAGCCCATAAATCATTTTTTCATCTTAGACTTTTAATCAAAAATATAATTCATTAAAAGGAAAATGGGGGAACTTTAGAATATGTAGAAGGAAATGAGAGGGAGAGGGATATGAAAAATGGTGGAATGAGATAGACATCATTATCCTATGCACATGTATAATTACATGAATGGTATGAATCTACATTGTGTACAACCATAGAAATGAAATGATGTACCCCATTTGTGTACAATGAATCAAAATGCAGTCTGTAAAAAATTAAAAGCTAAATAAAAGAAAATAAAAAGAAAAAAGAAAATCTTTTGCTTACAAATATTTTATATTTAAATATCAGTTATGAATCAGATAGAATTAGTACACATATTTTGAAGGAGTTAATATTTTAATTGCTTCAAATTTTTCCTGAAATTAAAAATCCAATGTTATTTCAGTATCATAAAAGTTGTAAACTATATTCAAACTTCATAAAAGTGTTCTACTAAATAACATAGCTAATGTAGAAAATGAAGTTATTTTACATCAAAATACATTCAATGACCAAAAATATTATATGAGAAGCTACCATATAAAATGTCTATTATGCAGAAAAAAAATTATGAGAAAGAATTTTTACAAAATATATTCAACACTTTAAAATTTAAAAGACTAATAACAAAAATTGATGTGCAAAAGAGAATTAATGTTTAATTTGAAAATTTTGTTAACTTGATGAAAGCAAGCAAACAAAATTGGATAATTGAAAAAATGTGTACCATTCTCCCAAACGTCGAAGCCATGAAAGAAAATAAGAAATTAAAAAAAAAAAAAAACTAAACAGTTTCTTTTTAAATTGTCTATTAGTAGCAAAGCAGAAACCATGCAAACAGGCAAAACATGATTTAAAAAAAAATACATAAGAATAAAGAACTGGTAACTCAATATAAGAGATGTTTCTCCCTTAAGATGAGGACCTTTTATTTGTATGATAGAAAAAAAAATTAAAGGAGAATAGATAAGTCAAACCATAGAAATTCTACAAAGGGCACAAAGTACTTTTCAGTTAGTCAGGTAATGCATTCATATGTGTATACATGTCATTTTTTAAAATGGGACTTAATAGCTGGGACCAGTGGCTCACATTTGTAATCCCAGCAGCTCAGGCGGTTAAGGTAAGAGGATTGCAAATTCAAGACTAGCCTCAGCAACTCAGTGAAGTCATAATCAACTTTGCAAGGGCTGGGGATGTGGCTGAGTGGTAAAGTGCCTCTGGGTTCAATCCCTATTGCAAAAAACAAACAAACAAAAAAAAAAAAAAAAACACAACAAAAGGAATTGGGAATTGTCATTAAATACATTAGAAGTCATCCACTAGAGCAGGATTTTTGTAGTTGCATGCTGATAGAAAAAAAATATATATTGGAGTCCCAACTTCTTTTTGTAGAGGTTGCCCTTGTAAGTCCCCACAATTTCAGATTGTATTCGACAGAATCTATACTGTAAGAGTAATGATTACCTGGAAATAGTCCATCTCTGTCATAGACAAAAGCCCTACAAGGAATCAATTCAATCTCTGTTAAATAGATTAAAGCAATCAGAGTTTGTTAGCATTGTTTTTTAAATTAACTTTTAATTAAACTAATTAACTTTAATTAACTAATTAATTTGTTAATTTAAGGAAAGAAAAGTAAAACTAATATGTTGTTATCATTGTATGCACTGATAGGTATTCCTAGGCAGAGATGTGTTCAGGAACCACTGGGCCACTTGGCAAACAAAAATTAAAGGGAACATAGACAGCCAGAAAATGAAAGACCTGCAGGCTTAGAAAACAGAACTGGTTTTGACCTTCATCTGGTAATAGATAAACTAAGAAGGCCTTGAGCAACAAAATCCAATTAAAATTCTTCCTCAAACAAGAACCATTTCAAGATTATATCCATTAAAACTTTAAAAGAATTCTTCTGAATCTACTCATGTTGCTTCTGCTCAATCCTTTTGGTTAAATAAAATGGCTTAGCATAAAGAGGCTAAGGGAGTAGGTCTCTCTTTGAAGCTTCATAGACTCAAAATAAATACATCTATACCCAGAATAATAGGAAAATCTCAGGAAGAATAGCCAGTATGGTTATTGGCATACATAGACAATTAAAGTTAAATAAATTAAAAGGTACTATGCTTTTGAATACAGTTTTCCTTTCAAGATAACTGATTAGTCTGAACTAAAGAGATTGTAGCTGTTCTAAAATCTCTAAGACACTTAAGCACCCCATCAACTAGGGGCAGAAAGCCATGTGAGAAAGCTCTTCACTCTCTAGGGTGAAGAATAAAGAATATTCTCCAAAACAGTCTCAAAATGTGGCCAATGGAGATTATGAAAAAGAAAAAGTATCTTCAAGAGGATCAGAAACAACCAACTAGTCAATTAAGGGAACAAAGGCAAACAAAATTGAAAATGAGTAAGGAAAGAATAAGGAATCTATGGAACATCCTCATACACACCTATGCACAAATTATGAGATCATTTGAAGGCAAAGAAAGAGACAAAGGAGCAGAAGGTAACCTGTGTGAAAATCATGCTCTAGATCTTCGCCAGGAATATCATATTAAAGTCAAGCTCCAAAGGACAAATGCCTAGGTAGCACTTTGTATCTACTCTGTCTGGACTCCCTCATTATACTTCCATTCTGCTGGAAAGAACTACCTAAAAAAAAAAAAAAAAAAAAAAAATTCCTGGAATTAATATCCTCATTTCAGTTTCATCTTTTAAGAACCTGACCAAAGTATAAATAACCTCACAAAATGGGATTCCTGAGTCAGATAACCCACTTGTTGGATGGCAATTAATGCAATTATTATGATGGTAGAGGAATTAGAAAATCCCTTAAACTGCTCTTTATATCCAGGAAGAGAAATAAAATATGATATCGTACCTCAGGAAAAAGTGAAGAAATTTCCACTAATCTTACAGATCAAAGAATGCAAGGTAATTGTCCCCATCAAATCTTCAATTATTTATTCATAGAGACTTTTCTGGCTTCCACAAAATTAAAGAATGAGAATGGAATATCCCAAACCAACCAAACAATAATTATATTTATATCTTCTTGCCAAAAATGGTAGCTTTACTAGAACACATTAGCACAGCACCAGGTAATTGGTATTTGCCAAGTGATGTGGAGAATACAATATTTTCTATCCCAACAAGGAAGAAGGAACAAAGTGATGTGCACTCATGGAATGTAGGCAACAGTACTGATTTGTGGACTAGTTTGAGAATCTTTTCCCACCCTCCACCATAATATAATTTCATGGTTCCTGGACTGTCTAAACCGTCCTCTGGAACATCACAGTGGTCTGCTATGTTTTCATCATTACAATTGTTGCATCTAATAAGAAATTGATAGGCAGTGCTTTTGAAATCTTAGTAAGATAATTGCTGCAGGATATAACAGATAAAAACCTATAATGATTCAAGGATGCACATTACCAGTGAAATAGAGGTCCAGTGTTCTACAGAATGCGTAAGCAAAAACAATTCAGAACTCCTTTTAGCTTTGTTTCCAAATACAGATGATTTGTTCACCTTCATGCCATAGCATTGACAAAAACTCAACATTTAGTCTATTTCAGATTTTAGTGGTAGGACAAGTCTTATTTAAAATACTGTTCTGAACTGCTATTGGACGATTTGAAAGGCTACAGTTTTGAGTGTTCTGAAAAATAAGAAAAGACTCAGCAAGAGGCCCAGGCTGTGGCTATAACACAGAGTAGGTGTCACAGGACATCTGCATACTTCTCCCTTAGACCTCTATTCTTGCTCTTTTCAGAATTCTGAACAAATAGTCACTATATATGTACAGATTTAAGCCACTGCCCACAAGTCTATGCTGATATTTACTATTGATAACATACAGAATACATGACCAAGGTGTTTAAAAATGCTGAATGTCTGCTTAAAGAATATTTCCCATAAAGATAGAGCATTGTGACTCAGGATTCAGTATATACCTAAAGTCAATAGACTTCGCAAGGTAGAATGCATGGATCTGCAGACAGACCCAAGGCTGAAAATAAAATTGGATCCTTAGTATTAGTCAGAGGTCTCTAGAAGAACAGAATCAATAGAAACTATGATTATAAAAAGGGGATTTATTAGATTGGCTTACACAAACAGAAGCTGGATAGTCCACAATGATCATCTGTGGGTTGGAGAACTGGAGGAACCAATACCTGTGCAGTACAGGAAGCTGAAGTCTCAGAACAAGAGGGTCTAGACAGTGCTAGACCTAAGCCAGTCCAAGACAGAAGGCTTCTGGAAACTCCCTGGAGAATCACTGCCAGAGTCTGCTTTGGAAGAATGAAGGAGGGAAGGAGCAAGAGTCCGAAAGTCTCAGGCAATAGGAACAGCAATCAAGAAACAATCAAAAAGAATGGACCTTGTATCTGCTGGTGTTTCCCTATTCTTCCAGTTTTTATTCCATCCAAGCCGCCATCCTATTGGATGGTGCTGCCCAAACTTAGGGGGGGTCTCCACTTCAGTTTGTTATCCTACATGCCAATCATTCCTAGAAACACCCTCACTGACACACCCAGAAGCTCCTAATCTTGGGCATCTGTTAATCCACTCAATTTAACAATTCAAATTAACCATTTCATCATCTTTCCCAGTGACTCACTAATACTGTATTCAGATGCTATGGGGTCATGGTATTTTTTCAAGTTGAGCATATTTCTGCTAATTTTATTCACTATGAGGGATTTAAATATGGATTACTGAAAGGAGTGTGGTGTTTCATTTTCAATACACTTGAGTATTAAATTTTAGTGGTTTTTAGAATCACATATAAATTACAATCTAAAAAAAGTAAAATTAACAATTATTCCTACTCTTTGCTAATGAAGTGAATATAGGTGCTGCCTTACTACTGCAACTAAAACTAACACAAATAAATATTGAACTACCATCAATTAACGAAATACTGAAATGTGTATTCATTGACTACTTACATGCCAAGCATATTATAAACATCATTATCTCATAAAATTAATTTCAGTACTACAAGTTAAGTAGTAATGAATGGAAACATATGTGTACAGATCAGATCTATAGAGTTCCACTTTTTAATTTTAGTTGTAGGCTATTTTCCTATGTTCAGACCAATAGTGGTCTACTAAATTAAAAGAAAGGAAAAAAGATATTTAAAATATCCAGATAATTAAAATAGAGAAACACAGAGCTAATAGGAATTTCTGCAATTTTTTTTTTTTATTTTGCTTAAGCAGAGTAATAAATACTCTTCCTTCCCTCTGCTCCTCCCACTCTTTCTCTCCCACTTTCTCCTGGGTGCCCTTACTCTTGTTCTCTTTCACATTCACGTTCTTTCTCCCCTCCCCTCCCTTCTCTCTCTCTCTCTCTCTCTCTCTCTCTCTCTCTCTCTCTCTCTCTCTCTCTCTCTCTCTCTCTCTCTCATCTCCTGTTTGAGTGTGTGTATGTATATCCACCAGAAACAGTATTTATATGAACATTATCTCCTTAGAATGTACTGAAAATAGTTTTCCTTCCTCCCAAAATGATTAATAAATTGCAATGTGGAGCTTTAACTCATATCCTCTAAAGCTTAGAAAAACATGGTAAATTAAATTATATAACCTTTATAAAACACTGCCATTTGGTCGAACAATATAGGCTAATGAGGATTTTTTTTTTGTACTTCTACCTCATTTATAAGTTTTCAAGTTTTCTGTTCCAATTAATCCAGATAGAATGAATTTAACTTCTGCCTTGAAAACAGGAAAATAGATGTATCAAAATGCAACCTGCTATAGGCACAGAAAGATCAGCCATGCAAGAACCCTGCAGAAGAAGGATGCTGTGGCATCAGGAGAATCAAGGAAGAGAAAGGCAGGATGGGAGGTTAAGAGACAGTCAGAGCAGAGTTCTGTACACCATGGTAAGTTAGAGTTCCTCTGATTGGGTTAAGAAGTCATTGGAAGGTTGTATGTATGCATAATGGAAGTGGCAGGTCTGTATATTTTGAAGGATAAGCAACCATACTAGCTGCTACTGACTGCCTGAGTAAAATGTTTACAAAGAATCCCATTTGGCAAAAAAGGGAACTGCTGATGTGGAAAATAAATGAGACTGTAGGTGAACGACAGTGTCGTCATTCTCTTTTGCTCATTGGTTTGAAGATGAGGAATGTTATAGTCCTTTTGCGAGGTAAGGGTGAAATCACAATAGTGCAAGTAAGTGTTTTAGGACATGATGTCCAGAACCACACTGCCCGAATTAAGATTCTGGAATGATAACTTTGATAATAGTAACCATAGAGTTAAATGAGGATCAATGAATCAAGACAGGTATACAGTACTTATAACATTTCCTGGTGCATTCTAAGTAGCATATATCATTAAATATAAAAGGAGGAAATTTTAATGTGGAGGAGCTATAAAAATATGAAAGGTAATGGAATGGGAGAAAGGAAAAGGGAGCAAGTAGAGTTAAAGATTTGATATTATGCTGGAACCGACATGGTTCATCCATTTTAACAGACAGGAAGTCAGAGTGTGTGTGTGATGAGGTATATAGGTTGACTCTCTCTTCCCTGAGAGAAAATTTATGAGAGAAAAAACCTCTTTCCTTACACCTGGGCATGTATGATATATATCTTCCCATGGAGTGGGACTATGATTTATTTAGGGCATCTCTATTCAGATGACAAAACTGGAACAAAATATTTCTTAACTTTATATATATATTTGTATTGGCTTTATTCCAAAATATTTTTCCAACTATTTTCTGAAAAACTAAAGCATGCATCTAAAATATATTATGAGAAAGGAGAGTGGGCTCATCTTATGATTTGCTAATTCTCCATCTGTTTAAAATTATTTCAGTAAAACATGAATAAATAAAATGTAAACATAAACAGTTGCAAAGGATCACTCAGCTCTTCAAGGATAAAACTTTTGTGTTTTAAATTTTAAAAAGACTTTAAGATCAACTGGTATTTTTTCCTTGAAGATTTCCTTCAAATGCCTCCATAGTAACAGTTAAATTGACAAGCACTTCTCACCGTTTTTTTTTTTTTTTTTAATGTACAGAACAAGAATACAACAAATGCTGATTAAATATGGCAGTACATTTAATCCTAACCTTTTTATTGATATTTGTATTTTGCTTTGGTAATCAAAGTTAGAGATGATTTCCTTTCAAAACACTGAATCAGCACTTGACTCATGCCATTATGGTTCAGTAATATTTTCAAAGTGAACAAGCCTGCCATTAAGTAATTGAAAATAAAATATGAGGAGGAGATTTGGAAATCAGGTCAATAATTATGGTTAGTTTTATGTAATCCCTCGCTTGATGATTTGTAATGTTATTATTTTATGAGCCATAAGAGTAGATTTGTGTAAACTTTGAAGGAATAAATATAGGTAGTTATATTCCTAATTCTAGTTGCTGCTCATAGAATCAGCATATTATTTGAAAACAGAGAAATCCCTAGGCTTCCAATGGTTTATTTGGGCTCATCAATGATTCTATTTTAAAGATATATATAGGAAAAATTCAAGAACACAAGAATGGGAAACTACTGATATATATTTCTTAAAATGTATATACCTTAAATAAAAACATGGGGCACTCAGTTCTATATTAAACATTCTGCAGGTAAGAAAAGAAGTTAAATGTTCATTAAAAGATTGTTGATAATTAATATGAATAAAAATGATCTTAGTACATACTATTACTCTGAAAATTAAAGTGACTCTATATATGTATGAGAAGTTTCACATTTAAACTTACCTTACATAGTCATAATTATTATTCCCTTGGTATTTCCTAGTGCAAGAGTTGGCAGTTCCTCTAAAGTACTAGTTGAAAATTTTTGAGATTCTGTGGGCCAGATGGTCCCTGTTACAACTACTCATTGCCTGTTTGTAATGTGAACACAGTCATGGGTACCATGCAAGTGAATAGACTTGACTGTGTTCCAGTGAAATTTTATTGAATAGAATAGTCATGGTTTCTCTGCACTTGGTATGTTTGATTTTTCAAATGGATAAGTTATTTAAAAAATTCTTCTGCAATGCTTTTAAGAATCTGAAAAAATAGGAATACAATTTACATTATTGTAAATTATTGAGGCAAATAGAAAATATACAATATGTATGCAGTTATAATTGTGAATGTAGCCATAGCTATAGAATAAGATCTTAAGATCTATATTGTTTCACAGAATGAGTGCCAAGAGAGGCCTTTGTTATTTATTTATTTATTTATTTATTTATTTATTTTGGTTTTGTTATACTTCTCTAAATAGGCATCACATAATTTTCAAAGTAGTAATGATTTGGACAGAAATTCTGAAACTTAGCATCCTGAAATCAAATTACATAAATAGCCTGGTGAATAAATACACACACACTTCAATTAACTCAAATATATCTACTTTGCCATTTATCTTTTAATTCTTCTTCAACACTTGTTGCCATATTTTAAGCTACATTTTATCAAAAAATTCAACTGGTTTGCTCAGGAGAAAGAATTAAAGTTTATATTAGAAATTCAAATTTAGATTTATTTATTATAAATTAATTTTGTCTTCATAAAATATTACAAGAAATTATTCTGTTATATTTTAAGTATTGATATCAGCACAAGGTGATTATTGTAGATTCTGATTCCAGTCTGAACTTTACTCCAGCCCTGTTGGGAGTGGGCTGAGTAAGGCACCTGTGGATGAGGTTGGAGCCCACAAGCCCTTAAGTTCAAATGTATGACAACTGGAAGAGAAGACACCAAATACTCTTTACCAAATATTGCTTCCAAAAGATTTTGCTTTGTTTTGTCTTTCTCACAGGCAATATACTAAACAATGTGCAAAATTAATAAATTAAAGGATATAATATCTAAATCTAAAGAGCTTGAAATGTAAATCAGTGAGAGCAATGAGCAGAATTATCAGCTTTGGGCTTTAGAAACTTCTTTCAATAAAAAGAGGATTAAGTGTTTCCTCAGTCACTGTTTCAATGAGCCCAGAAACACAATACCAGCTGCTTGACAAGGCCAGAGGATGACACTGAGACTGACCAGCTAAATGAGAGTAGTAGGGTAGAAGGCAGGACCCTTTAAAGGGCAGTCACTACACCGCTTTAGTACTATTGCCATGTATCCCTCTAATGCAACTGAAGCCAGGTAATCATGAATTTTTATTTAAAAATGAATCAATACTTTGCAGATTAAAAACAAAAATCTGAGGACTGAAGTCAATTTTAAGTGATATTTACATTATCATTGTTGACATGCCAACTTTGCAAACTCAGTTCCTCATGCTTCACATCATACAACTGAACATTGTAAATATTACTAGACATTCTCAAATCCACATGACTATAATGATGGAGAATTGATTCTCATGATAACCAAGATAGGGTGAAATTCAGCTAACAAGGATATTCAAGAAAGCACTAAAGACATTAAATTAAATATACCCAAATTATTGTTGTGTGTAGAATTGAGGATAGAAGGATTGTGAGAAAAAAATGATCCTAATTTTCTCATATACACTCTTTAGTGCATATTATATGTATGAGTCAAATATTTTTATTTGGAGTTAGAAAACAGTATTATACAATTTCTGTGTACTCACTGCCTATGAGTAATACCTACACTAATGGAGTCCCCAGAATATGGGAATCCTCTTTGTTTTCCAGCATAACTCTCCCAGGCCTCCCTGGGACTAACCTATAATTAATCATAGCCCATTCTGTTAAATTTGGAATTGTTAAACGTTCCACCTGTCAATCCTACCTGGGTAAATGCTGTGAGAGAGGAAGTTACAAAACAGTCGAGAGGGATGTTTCTTATGTTGGATGGAATCAGATTTCAGAACAACAAAAACAAAAACAAAAACAAAAAAAAATCAAATCAGCTCACAAGAGAACAGGCATATATGTAGAAAGTGCAGGTCATATTCAGTTTCCTGATGCCCACCTCTTCTTCTGGCGGTTTGGTAGACTTTTATATGGTTTTATTTGACAGTATAACTCCACACCATGACACTTCCAAAATCTCTTCTATGCTTATCTAAAATATTTAGAATTAGACTTCTCTCACTTATCATTAAGTAAATCCTGTCAAAAACACACACATACTTTCTCTCTCTTTCCCTCTTGTAAGAGAAAGGGTTCTTTATCATGCAATTTTTTCATTTCATCTAATTTGTTGAACTTATTTGCATAAAATGTTTCCGTAATATTCCCTTATTATCCATGCATGCATAAAGGGATAAAAAAGGAATGCATCACCTGAATAACACTATTGTCATTTAAAGCAATTGAATTCACATTTAACAACCTGGGAGAATTTTCCAGGGGTTTCCTTCATTTCTGCCCATCTCTCAAGCAAGGCACTAACTTCCCTTTGTTTCAGACAGTCGTTTCAAGAATGTTTGTGGAGAAAACAGTTTGGGAAGACAAATACAGTGTATCCTTTTGGAATACATAAATGTACGCCCCTAGCACAAAAGACAGATTTGTGGACTGTCCAAGATAACAATGAAGTCTCAGATACATTTATAGACTATTAAAAAATGGGGATCAATTAAACTAAAGATTCCTTTCAAATAATGCAACCCACTGCCTATGCAGACATCCTTCAGGATCCAACCAGTCCATAACCAATGGAATTATGTGAAAAAGGAAAATAAAATGTGCTAATACTCATTATGCTTGTTATGCCATGAGTAATTAAGTTGTATTGTGACTTCTTCCAACATCCAGAAAACCTTCCCAGTTCTTGACAAAACTTTTCTACAAATAAAACTCCAGGTCCAGATGGCTTTACCTATCAATTTTAGCAAACATGCAAGGAAGAAATTATACTAATTCTACACAAATATTCTAGAAGCCTAAAGAACACTTCTCATTTGTGAATCCAGTATTACCCTATACCAACCATATAAAGATATTACAAAAGAAATAAAACCTTGGAGTATACCAACATATGAATGCAAAATTTTAAATACAATTTTAGCAAAGTGATTTAAAAAATACAGCATATCAAAAGCACAAAACATCATAACTAAGTATGTTTGATCCTGGAAAAGGAAGATCTAACATTTGAAAGACAATTTTATTCATATTATAACAATAAATTACCAAAGAGAAAATATATGGTCATCTCTAGAGGCACATTAAAAGCACGTGAAATTGTCCAGTGTCCCTTTCTGATAAAAATTATCCATACTCAAAGAATACAAAAGATTTTCTTAATATGATGGCATCTAAAATAATACTAAAAATGTTAAGCTTAATCACGCCTAACAGTAAAAACTTAAGCAATAATTTCTTAGAACACCATAAACATAATCCAATTTGAAGTTCCAAATTGATAAAGTAAATCTTATTAAAATAAAAAAGTTCTACTTTCCATAAGACACTGTATAACCAAAAACCAACCCACAGATAAAAAATATTTCCCAATGGCATATTTTAAAAATAACTTATGGTGGTACTCACCTGTAATCCCAGTGATGGGAGGCTGAGGCAGGAGAATTTAAAGTTTGAGACCTGCCTAGCAAGACTCTGTCTCCAAAAAAAAGTCAAAATAACTGGGGTAGAGGTGTAGCTCAGTGAAAGCCTATCCCTGGAATCGATCCACAGCAATACAAACAAACAAACAAAAACTATATATATAGATAGATAGATAGATAGATAGATATAGATATATGTATTTATACTTATATATGTGTATATATGACAACTTCTGAAAGAAAATGTAGAGGGGAAGGTAGACATGATCAAAGCATAGTAGATACATGCATGGAGATGTCACACTGAAACACATCATTTGTATAATTAATTGTGTATTAATTGTATAATTAATAATATTCACAGAGATAAAAAAGCTGACTACAACACTGATATGTGTATCATATTTATGATATATATCACTGATAATTATAAATGTACATAGATATATATGTAGATATATATATATAATCTACATAGATCTATATCTGTCTATCTATATATCTATCTATATCAGTGTTGTAGCTAGCTTTTTTGCCTCTGTTTCTTAAAACCTGACAAGAACAGCATAGAGGAGGAAGAAGAGTTTATTTGAGGCTCACAGTTTCAGTGACCTCAGTACTTATACTGTAATCTCCATTTCTCTGGGCCCAAGATGAGGAAGAACATCAAGGCATGAGGGTGTGGCAGAGGAAAGCAGCTCAGGAAATAACAAGTAAGCAGAGAGAACTCTGCTCATAAGATACAAAATATATACTTCAAAGGTCTGCCCCCAGTGATGTACTTCCTCCAGCCCACACCCTACCTGTCTACAGTTATCACCCAATTAATCTATCCAAGTGGATTAATGTGCTCATTAGGTCAGGGCTCTTGTAACCCAGTCATTTCACCTCTAAACATTTTTGTATTGTTTCACCCATAAGTTTTTGGGGGATACTTCATATTTAAACCATAATTCTCAGCTATACTGATAGTCTCACAATATGAAACAGTAGTCTTGCCATGAAGTATACTGACATTCTGGAAAGAAATTCTTAAAAATTTTAAATACTACAAGAAGAGCACAACTTTAAAAAGCAACTTACATTGCATAAGTTGTGTACCATTATTTTGTTTGGATTTTGAGAGAGTGAAAATCTTCATAGGACTGAGGTAGTAAACGAATCTGGCAACAAAATTGATCTATTCTAAAAATTAATCAATTAATTAATAAGTTCTATCCATATTCTGGAAAGAACTCTTTAAAAAATTCAAAATAAGAAGAAAACTAAGTAAAAATTAGAGGATACTGTATCAAATGAAGAATATGGATGACAAAATAGGCACATGAAACTCAGGATCTGTTGTGTAAGGAAAATGGAGCCAGTCAGGTTCCCTCATTCAGATGTCGGAGAACAAGGACTAAGAAGTTTTCTGTAGGTCAGGAACAACAGAGCAGGAATAATCTTATGTAACCTGTGATATCATGGTTGGTATGCTTCTGACTTTGTTTCGGTTTCGTATATAAACTGACCAGTAGTTTCCACTGCATGGATTGCCTAGCCATCAAATAAAGTCATCAAATAAAATATGTGGGACCAAAGATCTGCCCCTGGTCCCACATATTTTCCTTAGGCTGCTGGAATCACGAGTTAACCTGCCCAAGCTAGAGCAGTTACAGAACATGTAATCATTAGAAAAAGGCAAATTAAGTTTGATACTGCTGTACACCAACTAGAATGACTAAAACTAAAATAAATGACCATATCAAATAGGTCAGAAACCTCTAATTGGGAGTGTGAAATGGTATAAGTACTTTGAAAATAGTATGAAAATATGAGGTATGAATACGACTAAAATTTTGTAGGTTAATTCAATATAAGTAGCATTTACACAATGCTGTTTTAATTTCCTTATTTGTTAAAGGTTTATATGTGCCTGTAAAGTGGGTGACTAATAATACTTTCAATAATATGAGAATTGCAAGAGATAATTTGAAAACATTTCTTTGTAATGTAAATCATCTCACCTAAAAATGAAGTATAATAATTATTATTACTATTACATTTGCTTTGCAAAAAATCATAATATCCTTTCAATGGTGTAGTTATATTTCATTCTTATTTCTTCACCTTTTTGATTTCTTAATAAGTGTAATGCCTAAAATTGATTCAGTTCTATTAGAGTACACCATCATATATATATCATGTATATATGATATGTACAACTCAGAAGAATATGAATTAAGGAGAACTGTACTTACTGTACTTTTTTGTAGAAGTATAGAAAAACATTTAGAGTAATATCTAATTGATGCAATCCCTAATCCAGAAAGTTAAATCATTCCATAAATACTACTGTAGAAAAATTGAAATGCAAAAAAACATGTCATTAGAGAGTATGGAAATAGAAAGTGTAGAGTAATATGGAAAAGTTCAGTATGATTGTAGAGAAATAAAACTCACAAATCCCTAGGATGCTTTTGTGTTAGCAAAGTTATTTTTTCTCATTTTCTAATATGAGGTGTCAGAAATATTTTGTTAACCTTAAATCTAAGAATCCATGAAGGAGAAAGAACTCAAATGACTAGAGCCAGTTTTATATGGCTAATACTGAAACATTCTTTTTAAGTAATCACTTCATTAAGGGAATATTTAATGGTCACCTACTATTTTTACCAAGCACAATGTTAGACTTTTGAGGATTATTTGTTACAATTCAATGTGACTAGATTTTGTAAACCCAAATTTACTATTTTGTACTCCATGTGTATATTTGTAAAACCCCAATATTTTGTGACAGATTTTGTATTTATCCCTAGTCTAGTTCAGTCATGTAGTTATAGCATATAGTTAAACACATTGAATGTATATGCACAATATTGAATTTAGGTATTTTGAAAGGAGAGTTACGGTGTTTTCAAGGACCCAAGGTAGTTCAAAACCTCTTTCAATGAAGTGAAACCTGCAGGTAAGCAAACAGTTACAGGGTATTCATTGGAAAGACATGTCAGAGGGAAGAAAATAAGTATTAGTTAAATTTCTGCTTCTTTATATAGTGAGCTTTAAGGAAAACATGTGTCAGATCCTATCTTTATCAGTACTATCTTTTGAAAAAAATCTAAATAATTAGCTATCCTAGTTTCAGTAAAAGGTTATCAAAAGACCAAAGGAAAAGATGCTGGGGGATAAGAACCTGGAGCATTTTTCTTTGAAGAGCTCGAAGCACATAACATAGATGAGTTAATGAATCCTGGCAATGGTATATGAAATAGATATGGGGTAAGTATTGTCATTCTTTTAGAACTTTGCAGGGGAAACTTAAAAGTCATCAAATAGAATTTCCAAGCCCTTCTCTCAAAGAGCTTAGCATTGTATTTGTCTTCTTAGCTTTGGACTGCTCCCCAGATGTCAGAAAAGATGAACCATAATCTCTCAGGGGGATGTTTGAAGTCATTCACGTAGGGCAAAACAGATTGCAGAAATGTATAACCTCTTTTGAGGAGAAAATAAAAGCTATATTCAACAAGAGATGGAGGGAAGTGAATGCTATTGAGCAATAATCACCAGCAACTGAGAGAACTGCAAAGGCTTTAAGTCAAACTTCTGAACTGAATAATTTTGATCAAACACTCTTAAGAGCTATAGAGAGAGTTGGGAAAAGCAGATAAGATTCAGAGATGTAAAAAAGTTAGGAATCCCCCATCAAAAATCCTGTGCTTCAACACTTAATGGAGGACATGGTTCCTGTATTTTTAAAATCTAAAATAAAGGATATTTCCCTGTGAAGGAAAGGGTGTCAATTTTCATATGAAAATGTGACAGAAAAAAAAAAGTATAATGATTGTCACTTCTAATGAACTATATAAATGAAACAATTTCTGGACTGGTTTTAAGATGAATTCTACCTAAGAAAGAAATATTATAATGGCCCCTTTTTGGTATATGTTTCTTAAACACACTGTACATGTTTAGGCAGAAACACATGTGTACTCACACAGAGAATCCTGTTAAAATGAAATAAACTGGTCACTTTTGTATGCTAGTATTTGCCTTTGGAGAAGACATACATTTTTCTTTATTTGAGTCCTGTCCTAGTCAGTTTTCTGTTACTAACACAAATTTTCTGAAGCTGGGTAATTTGTAAAGAAGGAACTTATTTAGCTCACAGTTTTGGAGACTGAAGATCTAAACACTGTGGTGTTGGCTCTAGTGAGTTTATTGTGGCAGATGTCCTTGTGGAAGGTATATATGGAGAGAGGGAGACCATGAGGCAATATAGGAAGCCAGAGAGAGATTGGGGAGGGAACTTTCTTGCTCTTTTATATCATTTAGTCAGAGAGAACTAACCAGTATCCCATGAGAATCACCTTTATCTTTTCTGTGGGTGATGCTCCAAATGAACTGATTACCTTGCACCCCTTTAAGTTCCATAGAGCCTTCCAAAAACACAGCAGCGAGTACCAAGCTTCCAACACAAGGATCCTTGGTAGGCAAGCCACATGCAAACCACATCAAACCTCATACCAACATAGGAACATGTGCCTTCCAACGATTGTAAAACTCTATCAAACCATTTAACCATGTCAAATTAACCATAGCTTACTGAACATTATCAATGTAACAGCACATAAGAGTTATTTTCAACACTATATATCCAAATAATTTTTAAGCCTCCATAGTTTTTGTTTTTATTTTTTGCCTATTGATTCTTTTTCTTCCTCTTATTTATCATACTCACAGTCCCTCTTGCCTTACGTACAAGAATCTATGATATTTCCATTACTGTTATTTATCTCAATGAATGTCATTTCTTTTCTGGGCCTCCCCACACAAGTACTTATTATAGGGGAGCAACAGAAAGGCATAACTAGAGTTTACTGATCAGCAAGAGATTCACATTTTATGCTTTCTTAGGAAACACCTATCATGGAAGAAAGATTCTTTTCAGAGTTGATACAAAATTTATCTGCTCATAATGGAGGTGTTTATTTCCAAATTTGTGTCTAAGTATGTATGTATGTCAACCATTTTTTTCTTTTTACTAATCAAAAACAGCTGCTGTCGGTCAGGTTTCCCCTCCAACTAGCTACCCAAGGAATCTGTGAGTAAAGATTTTCTAATATCAGTTTACTTCCTGCCAATGGAATGAAATGACCATGGAGGACTAGGAATTATATGAAACACTAAACCTGTAGTGCCAACTAGGTTTTTGATTATGGGTTTTTGGTCCTCGGGGTGTTTATCTTACATTTAGGCATCTCTACCTACTGCCAGAAACCTACCATGTGGCCACTTTCAAATGTATCCCTCAAGCAAGTTTGTTTCTTCATTTATATATTTAGAAGACATTTATCAAAGAGGAACAACATTAAAGGTCTGTGAAGCACTGTACATTCCATAGAGAGATAAAAGAGGCACAAATACATATTTTATCACTAATGGAAACCTTTATGATTTGAGACCATGGTTTATAAATACTCTCTGGTTTGATGTAAGATAAACCTTTTGATAGTTTCTCAATGTCCTATTTTCTGGCTGCCTTCTGTGTAGAGAAAACAAAGTGTTTTCTGCACCATGGTTTATTTATTATCTTCATGATGCATCATCAATAAACTACACATTTTATTTGAGAAGAAAATGATATTGAAACAGGGAACAATTTTAGATAGTTTGGAAATTTGTTTGATTAATGATTTACCTGACTCCAAAGAGATTGACATACATAATCTTTCTCATGTATATGTATTTTACTTGTATTTACAATTACTTATATGGTTTCTAATTTATATTAAATCTCACAATAATGCTTATGAATGAATTTTAAAGGAATACCCAAAGACCTAAAATGAACTTAGAATGAAGAAAATATTAATCCATTATGTTATGTAAATTCAAAACCATTATTTATATTATTTATACTTGTTTAGAAAATTCATATCAATAAATACATCACTTTCAATCACATAATAATTTATGATTTAAAAATGTCAAAGATTCAATTTATTTTTGTTATGAAATAAGTTAAAAGCATCAAAAGTATTACTAATTCACTTCTAATGTCCATGGAAGCAGAAAGCTAGATTTTCAGCCTCACTGAAAGTGAAATCCCTATTTAAGAAAAAATAAACTAGAATCTAAGCTGGGTGTGGTGGTCCACACTTACCCCAGCAGCTCAGGAGGTTGAGATGGGAGGATCACAAATTCAGCCCCAGCCTCAGCAAAAGTGAGGTGCTAAGCAACTTAGTGAGACTCTGTCCTTAAATAAAATACAAAATAGGATTGGGGATGTAGCTCAGTGGTTGAGTGCCCATGAGTTCAATTCTTAGTACCAAAAGAAAGTAGAACGTGAATAAGTAAAAACTGAAGTAAATAAAATAGAGATTAGAGAAATAGAGAAGAAAAGGGAGAAAGAGAAGAAGGAATGAGAAAGGAAAGCAGAAAAGAAGAGAGGGAAAGTCAAATACTACTCTAAATACTTCATATAAACTAACATATTCCCTTTATTAATTTATTTTTTATTGTTCTATTTAATTCAAAAAAGGAAAGATAGTGGAATGAATCTGACATAACTTTCCCATGTACATATATAAAACAGTGAACCCCACCATCACGTACATCCATAAGAATGGGTTCCTTCTAGAATAAGATATGTTCTGTACTTGTATAATTATACCAAATGAATTCTGCTGTCATGTATTCATTTTTGATAGACATCTACAGAATGGTTAGTATTTCTACTATCATTAAAAAAGATGTGAAGATAAATATGCAGAGAGATTATGTCACTTCCTCAGAGAATGTATTTCAGGAAATGAAGGAATAGTTTCAATCCAGGCAGCTGCACACTAAAATTATAACTCTTAAACATGATGTGGTGATGATTCTACAGAGAATAAGAAAATATAAGATAAGGCAAAGTCAGTATGCATCAATAGCATATGTATTGTAAGTAATGTGTAGGCCTTCTCCTTAATGAAGTTATTTTCCCCATGAAAAATTCTTGAGTTTTGAATTAAGCAAACCTATGACTCTCTTTGTGTTGTCACTAACCAACATTTATAGAAACTTATTTAACTTGTGGCTTTTAATTAAGAACAAAGAGAAGGTATTTAAGCAAATAATTCTGACAAAGGGAACACAGGATCAAGCAGGAAGATTTTTGAAAATTGTCTTTGGCACTTTAGTCGTAGATAAATTGTCCCAATTTAAATTAAGATTAAATAATATGAGAATAGTTTTAAATTTGTATTATTTTTTGGTAATAAATGAGAAGGTTAATTATAGTGTAACAAGTTTGCAAGGTTCTTCAGAGTATCTAATCAGAGTTAGCATTAGTAAATATTGTAAAACTATTAATTAAAATTATCTGATTTTCCCCTTCAAAATGTATAATTCCCTATGTGTCATAGCTGAGTAAGCATAAGATTTGAATGAGAAATGCTTACATAGATGGATAGAGAAATAATGCCTCCATACAGTGAACTGCTCAGAATGTAAAATTGCCTTCCTTCATTGACCCCCATTTCTTTTAATTAGCTTTAAATGGTTTTCAAATAGTCCTTAATCAATGTGTCAATTTGCTGTCTACCTTTCTCTGAATCTAAAAAGCCAATCTTTATTGTATGCTTTATTATTAAAAATAAAAAAGATGTCTTATATCTGCCATTTGCATTCACACCAAATAGTAAGTCAACAGCAAACAGAACACATGGTTCTGTTAAAGAAAAACATTACTTCATGAGATAGAGCAAGATGGCAGCTAAGATTCTTCAGGAATTATCTCCCCACAGCAAACAACTTGAACAGTCATCCATATACAATCTATCTTTAAAAGAATTAAGAAAATCAGGTGA
Organism: Sciurus carolinensis; assembly: GCF_902686445.1. Lineage (NCBI taxonomy): Eukaryota > Metazoa > Chordata > Mammalia > Rodentia > Sciuridae > Sciurus > Sciurus carolinensis. The sequence continues at coordinate 98,979,403 of NC_062223.1, read as the reverse complement.
TTAACCACGCTGTCTGCTTTTAGTATAATAAAGTGAAAAGAAGTACATTGAAGGCCAGGAGGACAGAGGTACCAGTGCTACTCCTCCCCTAATTCTAAACCATCCAACATGGAAAAAGATGCTTCACACTTTGGGAAGGGAGAGAGAATTAAGTCCAGGTCTCAGACATGAAACCCAGTACCAGCATCACCACAGTGAAACCCAGTGCTGGGCCAAACCCAATAACCTCTATAGTCAGGTCAGTATTTGTAAACTGAACCTCTATGATGGGTGGCTGACTACCTGAACCATCCTTTGTGTTGGAGAAGTGTCAGGCTCTCCACAGTGAGACCAGCACCAAGTACAAACTGAAGGTCTTGTTTGCAGGCTAGATGCACAGATAGAGCCACTAGACTTGATCCAACATCAGGCATAGACTTTTGTACTGATGGTAGACAAGAATTTTAGCTTGTATAATTTCCATCCTTGGAGTGGCCTGGGAAACACACTTGTGCACCTCCTGAAATTGTGCAGATCTGTGTAGGCATGACTCAGAAGAAGGAACTGTTTCCTCCAACTGTCTCCTAGCCTTGAGCAGCACAATTATTGCCTGATCAGCACCCTTCAATTGATCTCTAGAACTGCTCCTACACTAGACAGAGAACTGTGCCTCACTTGGATATACTAGGATCTCACCCTGCATCGCTGACAGTTGCAGCATTAACCTCAGTGCACCTCTCAGACTGTGCAGGTTCCTGTGGCTGTGAGATTCAGACTCACCTTGATGTCAGTCTAGGTTGATAAAAGATATGAATGCTTTGCAATATATACATGTGTCCAAACATTACACAGAACCCAATTAATTGCTATGATTTTATATGTATCAGGCTAAATAAGCACACACAAAATCTCAAAGTTACAACAAATTCCTAATATAAACATACAACTAAATCTGTCATCCTATTCAGGGGTCACAAAGCTTTTCTCTAGGGAGCAGATAGTAAATAATTTAAATCATAGTTACTGAAGTCTACCATCACAGTCTGAGATCCTTCATAAGCAATACAAAAATTTAATGGGTACTCCTTTGTTCCAATTAAATTTTATCAAAAAAATAAAATTGCAGACCACTGTTTATAATCTCCTGATCAAAACCAGTGGTTTCATGGTATTGTAATATAAAAACTCATTGATATATTCAAGTAAAAATACTTAAAACCAATAAAAACGAAATGATCTGCAATGTTATTAAATGTAAAGTTTTTCAGGTAGGAAAAGGGTAGTCTTTTCTTTTTGCACTTTGTTTTATATAGAATAGATGTTCAATAACTTTATGTTCATTCATCTAGTCACATAAGAATGTTTATGGGGTGACAAAAAACAAATAAATGAATCAGTATTCTGATTCTATGGAAAACAAATGATAGATTTTTGCAGAAACATTGAAAATGCAGTGCTAGTTTTTTTAGACTGTAAAGAATGAACATATTTAATACAAATAATTTTGGTCTTCCTAAACAGGTGCTAGATAAAGGATAAAGAAACATATTCAGAAAGGACACATGGTAAATGTTTAGCTTATTAGTGTAGAGCAAAACTAGGCATATAATACTGAATAATCTCAGAGAAAGGGAAACAGTCCAAGTTCTAGTTCTGTTGTGATACTACCTGGAAAAATAAGCCTTCAAAGCGTTGTGATGGGAAACAGACAAAACATACAGACAAAAGTGGAAGTAAAGTCACATTAAGGGAAGTTAAAAGCAATTAGAATAAGTATTATTAATTATAGACTTGAAATGAAGATTGCATAATAAAGAAAAATACATTTAAATTGCATGATAACAATATTTTAAAGTTTTTGAGTAATGAAAAGCTTTACCTTTTTGTTTGGTTCTTTGTCTTATTTTCAATTAGAGAAGAAAATGTTATTGTACTACCATGAAAAAATTCATATAAAAATCAAATATGATTTCACTGTGCACTTTTATCTAAACAACCAAAGTAGGTTGAATATTCTAGCGAACAAGGTCTTTGACAAAAAATTGGATGCTATAATGAAGTCAAGGTCAAATGTGAAGCAGACCTTTATTTAAAACCTAAGAAATGAATAAAGGAAGGTAGAAAGACAAAAGTGGGCTGTGTGATCAATGGATCCCTGGTGCAATTTGGTGTGACTATATATAGTGACTCTGCTTCTGGTTTGCGAAGTCACTTCTAAGAGAAAAAAATGACTGCTATTTAATGAAACTGTTTCACAGTCTGTATTATGAATGTTTAAATTTATTTGTCAGCTTGTATAGAAATTTTTAAAAAAGTAGAAATAAACAGAACACAATCATAAAAGAAAAGCAAAAGTATTTTTGATATATTCCAACTTAACATCTCTGGGTCATAAAGATTTGCAATAGGAGAAACTCATTTGGTTAGAACTAGAGCTGAGAATATTATGAATTACTGAAGGAGACAGAATGGGATTCACCAGAAAATTTGTATTTACTTCTAACTATAAGCTGAAAAATATTTGTAAGTACTGTAAGATTGTCTGTAAGTTATTGACGAGTAACTAATTAAGTATGAAAAATCTGTCCAGAAATACTTGGATTGGTTTTAGTCCAGACCTATTTACTGAAACCAGAAAACTTAGATTTCTCTAAAAGAGGCGTGAGTTATGAACTGCATAGCGTTGTGAAAGAGCAAAGTGATCTCATGAAAATTAGAGGAAAAACAATATTTTCATCAGATTCTATTCACATTTCTGGTCTGTGCAATAAAACATGACAAAATAATAGAATATGATTATATGATAAGAAACTAGTAAAATTAATTTTTTTATTTGAGAATAACATGATTTAGAAACAAGAGAACACATAACAGTTGATCACAAAATGAAAAAATATTAAAAAACAAAGAGCATTTCCAAATGCTTAATGTAATTTCAATAGAACTATACAAACCTTTAAAAATGTGCTAAAAAGCCAAGGCACAGTGGTGCACACTTGTAATCCCAGTGGCTCAAGAGACTGAGGCAGGAGGATTGAGAGTTCAAAGCCAGCCTCAGCAAAAGCGAGGTGTTAAGCAATCAGAGAGACCCTGTCACTAAATAAAATACAAAATAGGACTGGGAATGTAACTCGGTGGTCAGTGCCCCTGAGTTCAATCCCAAGTACCCGCCAAAAACAAATGTTGCAAAAGAAAAATGCACAAATGGAGAGAATTTTCAATGATTCTTTTATTTAATTGAGGATTTGTTTCCTTGAAGGAATGAATGAAGTACAGCAAAAATATTCTCTACTTTTACTGTGATATATAATTCAACAATATGTGAACAATAGGAAGTTCTTTTATGAATATAAAATTCATAAATAAAAAACAAGAATGTATTTTTCTTAAACCTAAGGAAAGAGATTAACTCTTTCAGATAATAAAACAAATTCAGTGAAAAATGAAACAAAAATTTGTCATTTTAACTAAATATATTAGATAAAAAGATACAACTTAACACTAATCTCTTAAAATTTGAAAATAAACAAATATACTTTGATTTTATCTAGTTAGTGACATAACAAAGAGGAAGAAAGTATACATACTTCAAAACATCTTTGTTATACATACACACACACACACACACACACATTTTCACCTGTTAAATAAAAAATAAATTTCAGTGGTTGGGGTTTGCCTAGCATGAGGCAGACCCTGAATTCAATCCCCAGGACTACCTACACACTAAATAAATAATTTTTAAAATAGAAAATAAAAATATGTCCAAATATTGGTTTATGCATTTTAGGGAGATATGGTCTAAAAGTCAAAAGAATGTATTTTTCATAGAAAAAAGTATGAAAGACAAAAATGTATGAAAGATGTAGCAGACAGGCACAAATATCAAGATCCTCGATTATATAGACTCCATCAGTTATAATGTCTCCAGCTAAGTCTAGACTTGTTATATCAATGAAAAGAACATGCAGGTGTTTTATTTTTGTTTTTCTATTGGTTCTCTTTAGTCATATATAACATAAGGATTTATTTTGACAAAATTATGAAAGCACAGAATATAATTTGTTCTAATTGAGTACCCTGGCCTCTACTCCACTGATCTTACTGCTATTTACATTTTTTTTTTTTAATTACTGTCTTGTGGATTCCCGTGACAGTGAGATTCATGTAGTTTTAAGTCACTGCTAGCAACCCGTGGTTTTAGAAAATCTGGATTATGTACATGTTGATGTATTGATTACATATGAATGTTTACTCATAGCTGGTACCCTATTTCAGTTAGCTTTATAAACTCTTACTTCTGATTTTAAATGTTATTCCTTCTGTTTTGATTGCCAGTTGCATAATTAGTAGAATTTCTCATCAACCTACTAGTTTGATCTTTTCTATATCACATAATTTCAACACTTGGTCGATCTTTCTAGAAAATAATTTGGCCATATTGTTTTTTCAATTTTCAAAATTTTATAATAAATAAATATCTGAACAAGTGAAAAATTTTATAAGGTCTCATAAAAATCTGAGTCACCATTTGTTTTGTTTTGCTATCATCATTTATTAAACAATATTGACTTTCATGGACTTGAGGATATCTTCCTTATAGTCACTTAAGAAAGTTGAAACCAGATAAATTTAAGAAAACTTACCATTGTTGTATGTATGAATATAGGAATCCATTAAGATATATAGTGACACTTACACAATTTTGTATGAATTTTCAAATGTTTAAAATTGACTTGAATGAAAATATAATATACTACACTATGTAAAAGAATGAGAAAATGTGTGTTCTTTAAAATGATGGCATAATTATATATTCATTGAAACAAATGCATCATCAAAGAATCATTAAATGGAAAAGAATCATTAAATGAAAAACTAAGTTACACATTTACCTGTATATAATTCCATTCTTAATACTTAGTGATTTTAAAAAAAAACTTAAAGTTACACAAATAGAATTATATATTATCACATATTTTATTATGTAATTTGCATTAGGTTATGTTAAAAGAAAAAAACTACATGTCTGGGAAAAATTTCACTAAATTATTTTGTAATGTTTTTATTAGTGCATTATAGTTATGTATAATAGTGGGGTTCATTTTTATATAATCATTCATGCATCATGCTAAATTTGCTCCATTTCAATCCACAGTATTTCTCTTTCCCTTCCCTCCTTCCTCCTGCTATTTCCCTTCCTCTATTCTACTGGTCTTCCTGCTAACATATTTATTTTTTTAATTGGATGTATACATATATCCCTTATATGTGTATATATATATATATACACATATATATATGTATATATATACACATATATATATGTATATCCCTAAATTATTAATTATTTTATTCTTAGTTATTTTTAATTCTTTAGAATTCTACTATGAAGTGATTTTTAAAATACATTACTTATTATTAGTCACCTAAAACAATGAAGATAAAACATTCAGATGCAGTTTTGCATCAAGAAGATCAAGTCTAGGGTGCATCCATACCTTATGTTGCTAAAAAATAAAAACTATTGATATTTGAAAATATCAATAGTTCAAAAACCCGTCATTAAGAGTTCAATAATTATTTTAAGATTATAAGGCAATTTGCATGCAAGTTATTGACTTTTAGAAGTCAGGGAGGAAAAGTAGCATAGAAGGAAGTAGAGGAAGGGTTAGGTCAGTTAGGAAACAGCCCAAGCTTGGCTTGTAAAAGAGCACTGGAGATAAATGACAGCAAGAACATTCAATTTCCAATTGTGGAAAGAAATGGCAGACATGGTTACATTGAGCAAACTCCAAAACTTTAGGAGAATCTTGATGTAGAGATAGTTTCATGCTAATTCACTCAGAGGTGCTCTGAGAGACTGTCATTGACAGTAGTCCAATAAGCTAGCATTTTTGGTCCCATTGCCAAATCTTACTACCTGTTCACCATAATTTATTCAGCTTTTTTCCTTTCATTCCTGCTGTTTTCCTACTAAGACCTCTGTAACTCATTTTCCAGCTTCCAGAGTCACATTTCATTCCACTGGGAAGGCATCCCCATCACCCTGAGGGTGAATGACTTGCTTCATTGTATGTGTTCTAAAGGCACTTTCCAGAATTCACAATTACAGAAATTACACACGTGATCACCCTGCAGTTTAGAGAAAAGGACTTATTGAAAGCCTGCAATTGTGTCAGGCAAGTACTAACCATTTTATATAAATACTCTCATTTAAATGTGTGGTGGTTCTGAAAATGTTGAATAGTGTAGTATGTCAGTTTTGCAGATCACAATTTGAGGCTTAGAGAGTTAAATAAACCTGTTTAAAGTCACAGAACTGATAAACAACAGGACACACATTTAATGCCAGAAACATGTGCTTCCAAAGCCTAAAATTTTTATATTTGACCATCCTTAGTTACATAGCTACTTCCAGGATAGAGGTTGGTCTTATTCATCTCTAAGTTCTACACACTTTGTCCTTAAACTTGGAATATTGTACTTGCTTTGTTTTTAAAGGAAAGATTAATTTAATCTTTCAATAACTGTAAAATTTCTGTTTTGCATTTCTAGATAATATAAAATTAAATGATTTAACATTTGGTCTAATAATTAAACACAAGTAAGGAATAAATATGCTGCTACCACTTTAAATAACAGATAAACTTTGAAACATAAAAGCAGATTTATTGATGAATATAGGTCAATGTAAGGTATGAATAACCTGGATAAATTTTTTTAAATGTTAATAAAGTTTTGAAGTAAAGATATTCAATTACATTGGGAAATTATGAATTTCTTACTTTTAAACAGTAAAATTTCTTAAGATCAAAATTATTACCTGTTATGTTTTACTACACTAAATAGTAACCAAAATTTATATCAATAAGGCTAAAATATATTATTCAACAGGCCATAAAGAAATAAATTCAATATAAGTTTATATTGCAGTGTCTATCTGGCTATAGGACATGCCTTGAAGCTTGCTAGAAGTTTTTTTCTTTTTTTTTTTTTGATTTCTTAAATGCTCTATCCTATATGTTGCCTTTTAAAAGTCAAATAAATATTCCTTCCTTAAAGATAGCTTTAGAACCTTAGTGATGTGCAAGCAATAGATTGAAACATATTGTATTTATGACACAATAATCTAAAATAATGTCATGGTTGGTGAAAACTTGATAGAGAAAATCAAATATCATTTGAAGCTTTTATCTGTACCATTATCACTTGCCAAAAAGCAGAAAGATTCTCTATTTGATTATTCTGAGATGATACTAAGCTAGTATACTTAGAAAATATTGCTAAACCAAAAATTATTGTGATACCTTTCATATTTTCCTTAACTTTCTATCCTAGGTGACATGTGATGTGGATAGACTGGGGACTGAAAAGTAAAGAGCAATGCCAGAGAGTTTTCTAAAATGAACTACTTCATTTCCTCAAATCTGTACTTGCAGATCTAAAGACTGATGCTTATGTGAGAAGAAAGAGTTCGGAAGGAAAATGGATGTTACAAAAAATGCTGTATGTCAAACAGGTTGATCTCAGCTTAGCGCTGCACAGTACTGAAAGGGAGATTTATTAGGAGATTTATTACAGATGAGAAAACTCTAGCACTGAAAATGATATGCAATTTATCTAAAAACTTTTCAATAACAGGTAATAAAACAAGGATTAAAAAACAATTAGTGAATAATTTCAATCTTCTTTGAATCATAGGCCTCAGAATACATAATTTAATGGTGGAACTACATGAAATAGTAAGACCAGTAGAGGAAGGGGACCAGGGAGACAGAGGAGAGGAAGAAAGGGGAAGTATTGGGGAATAAAATTGACCAAATTATGGCATGTACATGTATGAATATCACAATGAGTTAGTAGCATGTACAGTTATAATCTACCAATAAAAAAATTAATTAAAAAAAAGAAATAGTGACCCTTCCAAAACTACAACAAAAGTCAGTACCAATAGAGGGGAATGGATATTTAAATTCATTATAAGTTTAAAACCAAAAATCATTCACTTATTTTTTTGAACACTGAGTTATCGTCTTTAAAGAGTTTTTTATGTTGAAAACAAATGATTTATAATAATGCATTGCAATAAATTACCAGAACATATAAGCATTTGGAGTCCACATTATTTTGCTTTATTTCCTAAAGATACAATATGTTATCGTATATTTAGAAAAAAATGTTAAATTTATTTCAAGGGAAAATAAAAATAAGTAACAGTTATAATTTTGTCATTCTGTCAACATCTAATTGGTTAAAAGCAGCCATAGATCTAATAAATTTGAGTTTCGAACAAGAGTATCAAGCTAGGATTACTTTATGATGTGGTGAATAATAATTTGTGTTCATAATTTATGTATATAAATATCAGTTATCATGCATTTTGTTTACTTCCTAGCATATAAACTTTCACAACTTACTTGTAGCTGATACACACATACCAAATCTTTGCTGAAATCCTTTAAGAAGTGATTTTCTGAACAAATGGGAGAAATGTAGCTACATGGTAGCTACTCATATGTTTTACCTCTGCTTTTGAGCTGAGATTATACTTTTCTAGGGTAGGCCTAACCAATGATCACACAGGACTGAGGTATAAGCACTTGTCCAATAAACATAATGTGAACCTCTGTTATGGGTAGTCTTTGTTGCAAATGTCTCCTGCTATCTAGCAAAGGCTCTGTCAGATCTACTTCATGGTTCAACAACTTCCCCTGCCCAAACATGTATTCTTTGTTTTCATTGTTTTTAGGAGTAACACCAGTAAATCTTTAGTCCTTTAAGTCTTTCAGCATCTCTTTTCCAATGCACAAAATTGTCTCAGCAGCTCCAAGTGTTATTTGAGAAAATGAAAGGTGAAATAAAGCTTTAGGACTTAGTGAAGCATCTGGATGGCAATGAGAACCTATGCGGGAGGGCAAGGGTCATCCCAGGAATAGGCAGCCCAGTTGCTAAGATTTTCCCCAGTGTTGACCTAAGATAATGTTTCAATTAAAAAAAAAAAAAAAAAAAAAAAAAACAGGAGAAAAGACTAATTTTTATTAAGTAGTTCTGATGTGCTACCAAGGGACAATTGTTAAGTTTAACAAATAACTATAGACTAAGTATAAAGGAGGCTCCCTTTGGTGGTGCATAAGGAAAGAAGAAGCTAATCACCAAATTCAGGTTTAGTAATCAGGCTGGATGTTCACTATGACATAATGGGTAGCTAAAGCAGATCTGTATTTACATTCTGGACTTGGGCAGTGGTCAAGAGCCTGGTCAGGAATCTTCAAAAAAAAATTTGAAAGGTTAGAAGAAAGGAGGGTCATGCAGACAACCATGTGACCAAACATATGGGAATGGACAAAAAGCACAAAGATTTTAGCATTGCTGGTAATGTCCCCAAGAAAACATTCACCTCAGTGGAATAGAACACAGTCAAATACAGGAGATTAGCAGCCTTTGTCATCGGCCATACCCCAACTGTCACAATGTATCCATAAAAAAGAGGAACCACAAAAAAGTTAGTGATTCATCCTAATAGGTATTAGTATAGCTCTTTTAGTATATGTTTGCCTTTCCTGGTACAAAACTTCAACCAGGACTATTATAAGTGCTTATGTAATTCTACACATCACAGCCTCAAGCAGAAGCTAGACTTCACAGCAAAACATATATGGTAATATATAAAAATAAAAATTAAAATTAAAATAAAAAAAAAACAGGGCTGGGGAGATAGCTCAGTTGGTAGAGTGCTTGCTTAGCAAGCACAAGGCCCTGGGTTCAATCCCCAGCACCGCAAAAAAAAAATAAATAAATAAAAAATAAAAAAATAAAAAAAAAAACATATGGTAGTAAAGTCAATGATCCTATAACATACTGTAGCACCCTGAGGCAACTAGCCTTATAAATTGCTGGGATAGTCTTCTAAATGTGGAATGGAATGCCAACTCAGAGAAATAACTAAGAACTACAGGTATTTGTAAAACCAGACCAAATAACTCATATGGGAATATATGCCCAATAGAAAGAACATATGGGTCCAGAAAGCAATGAGTGGAAGCATGCCCCACTCCCCAGCTCTCTGAATGACCCTCTGGAGGAGGATTTTGTTCCCTTTCACAGCAAATCTGTTGAGTTATAGATCCTGGACCCAAAAGGAGGAACACACTTACCAGGCAACACAGAAATTCTTATCTAACTAAATGTTTTTTATAGCTGCTGTCAGGACTCTATAAATTCATCGTTTCCAAGAATCAGCATTCTTTGCAGATACTAATAGGCCTGACTATACTGGCAGTTAATTGAACATCATCTATAGGAAAAGGCATTGTTGCCTTTCATATACAGGCTGAAAGGAATATGTTTTAAATCCAGATAATCCATTTGAGTACCTCCAGACACTTCCATGCACCATCTTAAATGTTGACAAACATGCAGTGACTTTAGACTGAGAAGATGTGATAATTATAAATGGTCCAGATGTTTCAGAAATAAAGATTTGGATCATATTACTTGTTAAGCCCCAATTCTGGGTGCTAGCTAAGGATGAAGAGCTTTAGAATAGATTGTCAAAGAGGAGTGTGAATACCAGGAAATGTCCTCAGATCAATCACAGTGATGGTTTCTGTAGTTCACACCTCTATGTTGCTATTTCTTAATTTCTCTGTAAAAAAAAAGGTCCACAGAAACCATGGAATAGCTGATTCTTGATTCTCTGCAGAGAAGTAGATATTTATTGGCATAAGAAACAGACTGAGAAGGTCGTGAGAACATGCCTCATGGACCTCAAAAGTTAAGGGATATAATTAATAAAGTGTCATAGATACTGTCCTCTGCAATTCATCTCTGTTTTGCACCAAGGCCATGCTTTCCTGAGATTGCTGGCAAGAAATAATTGTGACATCAATGACTGTGGCAAAGAAATGAAGGCAGGCTCATTTCTGAAAGAGATGTGACCCTCTGATAGCTGACATTGGCTAAAGGATCCCTGGCAGTTCTGCCAAACTTTTCTTAGACTGCACAGCATTGAAGGATACTTCTACCCAGCCCTATTGTTCTCTCTCCCTTATTCAGAGTGGGATTTATACTTTTCTGTTGATTCTCTGCTTTGAAAGCCTCATTCCTGCTTTCTTTCACACACATATTACCTATGATAAAATTCCTGCATGTGTAATTTTGTATTGGTATTGTTTTGTGGAGATCATAGACTCACAAATTCCGTGAGATCAGAAAGCCTATTAGAGAAGCATGCCAAGAGAACATAAGTATGAGGAATTTGCTGATGAGCAGTATGCATGCATCACTTCAAAGTTCAGTGGTAGCTCTCTTCTGAGGGCCAGGCATGATATAAAGACAAGTGGTCATGGAAAGTGGTCCATTGATTGTAATTAGAGTGATGAAGCCATTTTGCAGTCCAGGTCAGTTGGTATTAGTGCTAGAAGCTAAGGGATTGTAATTATGGCAACCACATGAATTTGGTCTTCAGAGAGTTTCAAATCATGGTTAATAAAACACAAAATCATTACAGGCCAAAGTGGGTCGGAAGGATAGCCTTATGATAATAAGCTCTTCCTTTTCCCCTCCCTTCCTCCCTCTCTCCCTTACCGTCATCCTCCCCTTGTCTCTCTCTCTTTCTTTCTCTTCTCTCACCTCTCTTTCTCCTCTCTCTCTCTCTCTCTCTCTCTCTCTCTCTCTCACACACACACACACACACACACACACACACAAATTTGAATATCCCTGATATGAAATGTTTTGGGCCAAAAGTGTCGTGTCATGAGATTGCTAAAAATGTTTTGGATGTGAGAGCATTTCAGACTGTGAATTTTTATATTAAAGATGCTCAAACTGTGTGTGTGTGTGTGTTCATTGTGATTTGACAGTTACAGTACCAATAAAATATAGGATCTTTAGTTCAGTGCTCAGACATAAATCACTTTTCAGACAATGAATCTACTGATTTAAAAAGTAGGTGGTTACTCAGGGTAAAGTTGCTGCAACATCACAGTGAGTATACAAAATCACAACTTCTTGGTTCCTAACTCAAAATGACCCAGAGACAGAAATATCTATGTAATTTGTGAACTTAATATAATATAAATTATTGACATCTCTTATTCAAAATTTATTAAGAATTTCAAGACAGTGATAGGTAAGCATTCAACAATTTGTAAAACCCTTCTGAGCATGGGATTTATGTGACTGCATAAGTAACATGCCCTTGAAATTGGTCCAACCTACAGTCCTTAACTTGGGAAACTCTGCTTTGGGAACAGTGATGATGAGACAACTGGAAGAGTTTTGCACAAAGGGTCTGAGTTGTTGTTGATGTTGAAAGTCTCAGATCTTATCATGATCCAACTATTTGTTGTAGATGAACACAATACCTTTATTTATTTTTATGTGGTGCTTAGGATCGAACTCAGGACCTCACACATGCTAGGCGAGTGCTCTACCACTGGGTCACAACCCCAGCCCCATGGTCCAACTATTTGAATGAAGGTAAATTGGGATTGGGCCATGAATAGAGCTATGGTCCCAAATTCAGCACACAATGAGTTCACTGAATTCTTGTTCCCACCCAGTGATCACATCTCAAGACTCTGAATGCATAACTGATACTGATATACTAGAAAATAGGAGTAACTCTCATAATGCAGTATTACTTCAGTTAAGAATCCTAGAATAATCTCTGGAACTACCTTCTTTGGGACAGCATAGTAAATAAAAAATTGTGTCACACTGGAGTGAGGGATGGTAGAAACAAATGCTACACTTAAAGATCTAAAATATGCAGGAGGGGCATCACTATCATATTCCCAATTAATTTACCAGTCTAATCCTTGCAGAAACTGAATGAAGCCCTGAGAATGGCAGTATACTACCACATGCTCACTAAATTGGAGTGCCAGTCCCAGTTGAGGCATAGTATTGTTAGTCAACAAATATGACCTTAGGTACAAGATGTGTGGTCATTGATTCCATAAATGCATTTGTTTCTGTATCAGTTCAGAAAGAGGAGCAGTAACAGTTCTCATAAAGACAAAATAGATACAATTTTGCTTCTGTATCTGTATTTAAAATAATACAAATTAGTATCTCTAAATTATATTAGCATTCCTCTGTTTATTACAGCATTATTCAAAATAGTCAAGTTGTGGAAACAACCTAAATGTTCATCAACAAATTAAAGGATAAGAAAATATGATATGTGCCTATAATGTAATACTACCAGTTTTCCATTAAAAAAGGGAAAACAGTTCTATCAAAAAGGTAATTCTGCGGTATATAACAATACGAATAGATCTAAGTGAAATAAGACAGTTACAGAGAGACAAACACTGTGTTTTTCCACTTATACAAAATATCTAAAATGGTCAAATTCATGGAATCACAGAGTAAAATGTCAGTTGCCAGGATTAGGTAAGGCACAATGGGAACAATTAATATCAATGAACATAAAGTTTCAGTTAGGCAAGATGCTAGAGAGTTTAACAATATTATACTTATAGTAAAAAATAATGTATACTTAAACATTGTTAAAATGGTAGTTCTCATGTTGTGTTCACACCACAATTTAAAGAAAAAAAAATTGTAATTTATAGTCTTGTCTCAGGACTGTTAACTGTTTTTCTCTCCAAATACATTCCAAAGAGAGCAGTATAGGCTATACCTCTCAGAAAATCATACTGATCATTATAGAAATGGTACCTTGTCAAATTAGTTAAGATAAGCAACCAATGACTGAAGTATTAGAATTCCTGGAAAGACATATATAATACAAAAGTTGTGAAATAAACTAAAAAGTTCCAGAAACCTGCCATTTAAATAAGTTTTTGTTTCATGTTGTTTTCAGAGACAAGTTGCTGCTAAAGCCCAAACTTGTTGATCAAAAATATACCCATAGGGCTGGGGAGATAGCTCAGCTGGTAGAGTGCTTGCCTCGCAAGCACAAGGCCCTGAATTCGATCCCCAGTACCGCGCAAAAAAAAAAAAAAAAAATATATATATATATATATACCCAAGAATCAGTATATTTCAATGCCAATTAAACAATGCTTCCATGAATACTGGAAACCCATTAATAAATTTTTAGTTAGACAAAAGTGAGATAACTGTGAAAATAAAGAGAATTTTTTTTTTCAAAAAGCACAAACAGGCCATCCCTCTGGGTCAATCAATACTGTTAGAATGAAAGCTTTCATGTTTGGTAAGACAGAAGCATGGGAGAGGTTCTACCACCATTTATGAAGTATATGGTGAGAGAGAGCCAACTACAGATTCAAAAACACATTTTCTCCTTATAATGGAATATAAAGCATTGATTTTACTGAAGGTCATCTATTTCTTAGCTTAGCATTTTCATTCGTTCATTCACTCATTACTGTCACTAGCTATATTGAAAAATGTCTATTATAAGACAGGTGAAAATTATGAACTGTCTCTTTGTTCATTATATCATAACCTGGATATGATTTTAAATATACAAGATTACCTGTAGTGCAGCCACAATTAATCTTTTGATGGATGTCACTGAAGGGGAAGAGAAAAGAGAATCCGGTTTAATGCATCTATTTGTTAGTATGTTCATAAGTTTTCATCACTCTATTAGAAATACATTGAGATCGGCTGAATTAAAAGTAGAGAGGTTTGTTTGGCTTTCAGTTCTTCTGCATCCATTCAGTCCTGCCTTTATGGCAGTAACATCACAGCAGCCAAAGAACACATGCTTGAGAAGAGATCACACTGCAAACCAAGAAGCACAAATAGGGAACTCCATGCCTGCTGTCTACTCTTCTTGCAATACCTCTCTTCCCTAATAACCATGACCCAAATGGTCTAAGCACCTCCCAGTGGGCCTCCCCTCCTAAAGGTCCCTCAGAACAGAATACTCTGAGGACAAAGCCTGCAACTCATGGACCCTTGGAATCATCCAAACCATATTCTTAGCCATTTCCTTCATTACAATATAGGGCGATCATACAACAGCTATTCCAATTTTGAAACATAAAGATTGATCAAAACCTCATTTTTCTTTCTGATTATTAGACTTTTTCATATATATATATAAACAAAAAACAAGATCTTCTAATTTATATTAATTCAAATGCCTTATTTAATGGCACATATTTTAATCCAATGTGCATTCTTCACTCCATGTAATCTCTGTGACTTAAGTTGATGTGCTTGTATTTCCTAAATTTATGTTGAAATGTGTTTCAAATGTTTTTTAAGAATAAATATAGCATTCCCTAATTTATCAGTTAAATTCATAAATAAAAAATATTTTTTCTACATGCTAAAACAATTATTGATTCTCAATATTTCCAATTTTATTTTAGAATTATATGTAGACAGTAGTATAATCACTTATTTTTGTCTGAATATTTTAGTCAGTTTTGTTTCATATTTGGCCTTGTTTTCTATATTTTCTTTTCCTTGAGAAAAATAATTCTAGACATCTCTGACAGTTCTCTCTTAACCTTATCCTTACACTCTGAAACAATTCTTGACACATTGCTTCTTACTGGAGATATGTTAAAGAATAAGATATAAACTTTAAGGAAATCTCAATTTTTGAATATCAGTGTAATAAACATTCTAAAATTACATATGAAATATTAGTACCTTTTTTATTACATAGTTATATACATTCATAAGAAATAGTCCAGTGTCACTCTTACCTCAAGAGGGTTATCAATAAGTTTCAAACAAAAAAAACATGTAAATATACAAATATTTTACAATAAAAATATTCCAATGTGAAAAAAGCCTCCTATCTAAATACAGTAAGAAACAGAAATAAAGTGTTCATGTTTTTAATAATATATTTTTTTGATATTTGAAGGATAAGAGAATAACAGCTCATACTCTTCCACTTAGATCTTTTAAACCAAATTTGCTACTTCAGTATATTACCCAAGAAATAAACACAATAAATGAATGGGGAAAATATGATAGATTCATTTGTGATGTAAACTCTTTATATCAGACATATTAAATATAAAAATGTCAACACAGTTAAATGGATGAGAACCATATCAGAAAGTAAAATGATGAAGAATTGGGTTCAAAAACAATACCTATTTAATATCAGTTGTCTCTCTTCTCTCTTTCTGTATGAGTACATGCATATTTCCCCTCACTTTTTCTTCTCTCATTCCTGTCTACCCACTCTTTTCTTATGACTGAATGTTCTCTTAATAGGCATGTTCTCTTCTATTAAAGATGTTTCTCACTTCATTTATTAGGAAACTATGGCTATGACTAGATTCTCATCTATCAATGGCATGTTCTCTCCTATTAAAGATGTTTGTCACTTCATTATTAGGGAACTATGACTATGACTAGATTCTCATCTATCAATAGCCAGGATCTGGGAGACAAAACACTTGAAACTATCCCTGTCAAATAGAAACATAAGAGAAAGCACAGAGATAATATTAACTTTTCTAAGTAGCCATATTAAAAATTACCAAGAATCAGGTGAAATTGTTTTAGTAACATATTTTGTTTAACTCAATGTATTCATTATATTATAATTTTGACAAGTAATATTAAAATCTATTACTCATACATTTTATCTTATATATTCTTTTTGTCCAAAATCAGACCTGTATTTTTCTCTTACAGCACATCTCCTATTCAGACTAATCACATTTCAAGTCTCAATAACCATATGCACTAGTGGTTATTATGTTGAATAACAAACATAGATCATTGTATTGGAAATACTGACTATTTGCCCATATCCCCTCATGGCTCCCATTACCATTTTAATGTGTAACATCTTTCAGTACTTATTCATTACTAACAATGTATATGGGAAAACTATTCTCAGGTTCCTAGAGCCCACTTTGTGTGTGCACATTGCATGCTGTCATTGGGAGTTTAGTAACAAACCATATTTTTTGTCAATAATAGCCCAACTTTATAGTTTGGTAAGTCAGATCAAACAAGGCTCTTGCTGTCCAGTTTATGCATGGATATCCAGTGGCCTATTTACAAACATTCAATTCCTACCAAAGTCCAGTAGCAAAACACATCCTGTTTCTCAAAATGATACTTTCCATATATAGAGGATATAATAGATTGCTCCAAAATTATCAGGGTTGGGCCTTTGACTATCTTATAGGGGTCTACCAAAGGTTTGACGCAGTATGCCCACCTGTTTTTGGCACTTTCAGCACTATTGGATCTGCTATATCATGTTACCTCAATCCTGATCTATTGGGACTAATGACACAAGTTAGCTAACTCAGGCTGACTCCTTACTCCCTGGCAAGTGAGCAAGATCAAGGCTCAAAGGTGGTTTCAAAGGTTAATGACGATAAATCGGGCCACTGTTAGGGATTGGTTAACAACAATTCCCGAACATGATCAGTTCGTGCTTGCCATATAGTCCTATGGGACTCTCACCTGCCTGAATCCTCTGTGCCTTGCTGACCTTTAAGCTGATTGGTTCCTGCCTAGCCCCCACCCTACATAAAAGCTGTATGATTTCCTCAATAAACCAGTTCCTGCTGTGACTGGTCTCCCTGATGCTTCTGATTGTCCTCCGCCCCGAAGGCTGGGAGCAGGTGGTCAGTCGGCCCTACCTATCCCGGTCTGACCTTGTTGGGGAGTGTTCCCTTCCCTTGTCACTAGTCAAGAAGAACAAGGGGGCTTAAGAACCCAGCACTGACCCTTTACAGAGCTTTCTTATACTTAGATTCTCTCAAAATTGGCAACTTTTTCAATAATTCTATAAGCAGGTAAGAGAGGCATGCCAAATGAGATATATATTATCTCCAAAATGAAATGAGGCCCAGTAGACATTGTGATTATTAGTTAGTTATGGGAAGCACCACACATAGTAAAATGTCCTTCATGTCATAAGATATATAAAAGTGTTCCATATTACTATATCCCTATTACTTTTTCATGAAATTAGTATTTCTTGCAATATTTAGGATTATTTCTCATATGTTCTGTGATATATACATAGTAATTTTATCTGTAGTAGTTGCTACTTCCTGCCCCAAAAGTCAAATCAGTTTAATATCATTGACCTGATAAACCAACATAATACCTTATGGAATGGAAAACCTATCAGGTCTCAGTTATTCAATTGTGGCACAGAGCTTGAGAGGTGATGTACTCAATTGCGTTGAAGATGCGATGCTGGCTCCACTAGTTAAATGCTAACTTCCAGTGACATATATATATATGTATATATATATAAATATATATTTATGTATATATAAAATACATGTTTGCCAGATTACTAAACGCATTCATACTGCCAGGGGTACTATAGAATGTACCTCACCAATTTGCTTCATCAATAAACTGACAAATTTTCACAACTGAAAGGCAGCTACATTTGAAGTTATCACTTGACTAATTTTATAATAAATCATTATTTATCACTAATCACTAATTTTATGATATATCATTATCATTATGCACTGTCCAAATATGCAAGTAGAATCAAAGTAAAATCACCTCCCCTTCATACTTCTAATCTATAATTATTGTGCTGGTTTCTACAATTTGTCCATAAATAAAGATTTCTGTTAATTTACAATTTGGTATGTAGACACTATCTTAATGGTTTCCTTTGGCCTTTTCTAATGACTCTTATCCTATGGGTTCCCATGGAGATCCTGATAGTTGCTGAGTATGTCGATTCCAATTAAGCATTCTGATAATTGGAATGGTGTCAGGCTAAGAATGTAGTCTGAAACCCACTGGGCCCTTTGTGGAATAAACCTGAACCAAAATTCCATTGATTATTTGATCTCCATAAGCCCTTAATCTGCCAGAGATCTTCAGGAATCATCATAATTTCAGAGACAGTAACTACATTCCTAATATATAATACAGGAGATATTTTTCTCATCAGTAAAAAGGTAGGGTTTATTAAAAGGACACTATGTGCATATGCATGTATGTGCACATAAACTGCCTGTCCCCAATTCTGGCTTCACTACTGTCCCATTGACCACTGACTGCTCAAACAAGTGCCAGAGGCCATTAATGAATTATGGGTTTGTTTGAGCCATCACAAGACGAGGGCTTGCTTTTCTGGGAACTCCAGGTGAAATTTCACTAATGGAGACTGCTCAGTTTATGCCAACACCCTGCCTTGGCTGGGCCAGCCCTAGGTTCAGACGCAGATGCCTGGAGGTAGAGAGGAGGTAGGCATAAACTGATAAGCCCCAAACAACTTGTTTTTCCCATCATCATCCTGTTTTCCTCAAGAAGTCTATCACACTGAAATCCTTTTATGTTTCTACGTAAAAAAATAAAATGCGGCTCTTGTTATTTGTTAGACCAGTCTCCATCAGAGCTGGTCCCCATGGGATCCCACTTTTCACTTATTTCTGTTTCTTGTCTTTATTTATTAAATTTCTCATACCTTCAATGTCTCTAATCCGATTAATCGCCCTAACTCTGGGAAACTGTGTAACAAACAAGTGTAACCATAGTCTTGCTCATGTCAGAACTTGATTTTCTTGTTTTAAACTTTTGATTTAAAATCATACCATACATATGCCACAGTTTCTTTATCCATTCATCAACTGAAGGGCATCTAGGTTGGTTCCACAATCTGGCTATGGTGAATTGAGCAGCTATGAACATTGATGTGGCTGTATCTCTGTAGTATGCTGATTTTAAGTCCTTTGGGTATAGGCCAAGGAGTGGGATAGCTGGGTCAAATGGTGTTTCCATTCCAAGCTTTCTGAGGAATCTCCACACTGCTTTCCAGAGTGGCTGCACTAATTTGCAACCCCACCAGCAATGTATGAGTGTTCCTTTTTCACCACATCCTCGCCAACACCTATTGTTGCTTGTATTCTTGATAATCGCCATTCTAATTGGGATGAGATGAAATCTTAGGGTAGTTTTGATTTGCATTTCCCTTATTACTAGGGATGTTGAACATTTCTTCATATATCTGTTGATTACTTGTACATCTTCTTCTGTGAAGTGTCTGTTCATTTCCTTAGCCCATTTGTTGATTGGATTATTTGTATTCTTGGTGTAGAGTTTTTTGAGTTCTTTATAGATTCTGGAAATTAGCGCTCTATCTGAGGTATGGTTGGCAAAGATATTCTCCCACTCTGTAGGCTCTCTCTTCACATTTCTGATAGTTTCCTTTGCTGAGAGAAAGCTTTTTAGTTTGAATCTATCCCAGTTGTTGATTCTTGCTTTTGGAGAATATCATGCTAAGTGAGATAAGCCACTCTCAAAAAACTAAAGGACGAATGATCTCGCTGATAAGCGGATGAGGACATATAATGGGGGGTGGGAGGGGCTAGCATTATGTTTAGGGTTAGGTTTAGAGTTAGGCTAAGGAGAGAGGTAAGAATGAAGGAAAGAAGGACTGTGTAGAGGGAAAAGAGGGGTGGGAGGGGTGGGGAGGAGGGGAAAAATAAAATAAACATCATTACCCTATGTAAACGTAAAAAAAAAAAAAAATCATACCATACATATTCTTTTATGCCTGTGTTTTCCTTTATTTTTGTGAGTCCCCCATTTTGCTCTGTGTTAAGTAGTTCTATATAGTTATCTCATTGTCATTTGTTCCAGTCTATGAATATGTCAACAGTTGCTTATTGATCCTGTTGTTCCAGTTCTGACCATTGTATATCCTGCTTGTGCTCAACCTATGTATGTATTTCAGTTTCGTAAGAGGAATGAAGTTGATGGACTATTGGTTATTTGTGTTTCCAGTTTTAGTAAATACTGGAAAACATTTTCCAAAGTGACGGTATCAATTATATTC
This sequence comes from Sciurus carolinensis, assembly GCF_902686445.1. Classification (NCBI taxonomy): domain Eukaryota; kingdom Metazoa; phylum Chordata; class Mammalia; order Rodentia; family Sciuridae; genus Sciurus; species Sciurus carolinensis. The sequence goes on along the minus strand of NC_062223.1, from coordinate 98,958,666 downwards.
CTGCAACCAGAGTATGAAAATTCCTTTTACTTCACATCTTCATTAATGCCTAGTATTATCTTCATTTCTCAGAGTTGCTATGTAGGGTGAATTTGTGGTTTTAATTACCTTCCCCTAGAAAATGAATTGAGTCCTTTCCCATGGTTACTTCCCATTTAGAAAGTGTAATGTACAATAATTTATTATTATTATTACATTAACTAGAGTTTAATAAATTGATTTATAGTTATTGTACACTCTGGATATGGGTCTTTAACAGTGTATTAGAGTATGTAAGTTTCTACCAGAACAACAGAGAAATACAAAGAGCAGGAATGTATATATTTATGTATAATATATATAATATATAATATATTTAATATATAATATAATATATATATGATAGCTTGTTTTGTGTTCTCACAGAAATCCTTGCCTTTGTAAAAATCATTACAATATTTGACTGTTTTCCTGTAAATGGTTTTAATTCTTTTATATTCTGACATAAGATCAACCTGCAATTGATTTGGGGAAATGGTAGGAGTTAGGGGTCAATATAATTTTGTGCTATATAGCTGTTCAGTTGATCAAACCACATTTATGAAATAGAAAACCTTTTATTAGTATCAGAGTATGACTTTCTTATAAATCATATGATCACGTATTCATGGATATGATGGAATAGCTTCTAGCATAGCAACAAATTGAGGAAAAACAATAAAACGATAGCAAAAACTCAATAAAAAGTAACAAACTAATGAAAATATTTGTAAAGTTATCAGTATTTTGTTAATTTTCTTAATCAAGCATAATTTTAATTTTATAGTGTGGCTTGGGAATCACTCATATACAATTTATACTGATCAAAAATCGAGAATTGATTTTTAAAGTTCAATAAATATTGGGCATTTCTATTATAAAATTTTAAAAGACCTAGGCCATAAAAATAATGTTTAATTTTAGGTGAAGAAATTCTAGTGGCTGCTTTACATATTTATGCATACAACTAATATTACAGTATATACTATATTCCATAGACAATTTTTGCAAATCAGTTTTAGAAAAGGATATCAAAATAGAAAGGAGGCAGAAATGGAAATATAAAGACATCTGTCTCAAGTTACTTCCTTGTATCTTACCTTTCTTATTTCCTTTCATTTTCAATTACAAACTGTTATGTGACTGAAATAGAAATTCTAAAGACTTTGAAAGAGTGTTCATAAGAAACATTGCACTTATTGAAATAGATGTGTAATGCTATGGAAATATAACAATCACTTTAGCTAGGATATATAAATGTTCCATTGTGTGCTAGTGTTCTAATTGCATATATATAATAAATTTAGTTCATTTAATATTTGTTAAATATGGTAAGATATCAATTATTCACAAGAACTTATATTTTGTCTAGATTATTATTAAAAAAATAAATAAGGAAAAGTTGGGTAAAGTACCAAAATTACATAGACATTTTCCACAATTACTACTATAAATTCATAAGGCATGTTTGTACAAATGGCCTTCTCAGGGAGTAAATATTATGCAAAATAAGTGATTATCAGGGTTCTAGTTTTAAATTCTCATGTAGTCTTCCTATTAATTAACATGGTTTGTCCAATCCTTAACTGAAAGACAAAACTTATTAATCTAGCTGGCGGCAAAGATATTAGTGAGTTTAAGCATCCTGTTCTGCATCTTCTTTCTCCTAGATCTTTACTCCTTTCCTTACTCTTAATCTTTAAAGTGACCTGAGGGTGATTTCTCCAGTTAGAAGACTTATTTTATCAAACGACCAGCATGGATTCATGAGAAACATAATCCTAGAATTAAAATCCATCTAGAATGAAAGAATCAAATACTCAGTGCAATTATAAATAAATATATTTGATTGAAATACATGTACCTTGTTTTAAAAAAGCCAAATAGTACCATAAAATTTATAACAAAAAAGTAGTACATTTTCTAATTCCACATTTTACTATTTACCATTTTCAAGAGAAACATTTTATTTTTTTATTTAACTAATATTAAAATCAAATTTGCAACAACGTCTGAATTTTTGAGTTGCAGGTATGACCTAATAACTTCTTGAAATAGAAGATGTATATGCACTATTTTTTTAGCATAGCCCCAATTTTCCAACACCCACAATTAATTAAAAAAATACATATGATGCAGTAATTCATATCCATGGTTTCACTTTTGTTATTTTCAGATACCTATAGTCAACAAAGGCCAAAAAAAATAATAAGTAGAAATTTCCACAAATAAACAATTCATTAGTTTTAAATCCAGTGCCATTCTGATTAATATGCTAAAATCCCACCCCTTCACATTTCATCCTACCAGGGAAGTGAACCATCCCTATATCAAGTGTTTTCATGGTGTATATGCCACTTGCCTGTTAGTCACTTAGCTGTTTTGGTTATCAGATCAGCTCTCATGGTACTACCAGTGCTAGTATTTAAGTCTTATTTAACAATGACCTGAAAGTATAAGAATAGTAATCCAAAGGAGGTACCAGGGCATAAAACATGGAAGGATTTATTTATTTATTTATTTATTTATTTATTTATTTATTTTTATGGACTACATTTTGATTCATTGTATACAGATGGGGTACATCATTTTGTTTCTATGATTGTGCATGATGTAGATTAATTCTTGTATGTGCAATAATGATGCAAGGCAGGTTAGAAAAATAAAGTATCTTGGTACAAGGTTCTGGACTATCCATGGTTTCAGGCATCCACTAGATGTCCTAGAACATATCATCTGTGGATAAGGGTGAACTACTGTACAGCATACCTTAATTTAGGCTCACATAGACTCATTATAGCTTAACGATATAAACTTCTTTACAGATACATATAAGTAAAAAATTAAAATAAAATTGTTTCTGACATTACCGAAAAGATGTTGTAAATGATATTGTGAACACCATTAATCAATATCTGGTACAGCATCTTAAAATAAGTACACCTATATTTCCTTTTAGAAATAAGTATCAGGAAACTGTCTTTATAGAAAATAAAATGAATCCTTTATTCTCACACTTTTTTAAATTTAGGTCTTATAAGAGTCCTACAGATAAATGTTAACATTTAGTCATATACACATATACACACTATATACTATACTATAGTAAATGTTCTTAAATTTTTTTTGAAAAAGAGAAATACTATATATAAATGGAAGGACAAATAACTAATAATGAATAAACAAATTTGAAATGAATTTTTACTTTATTTCTGTCTTATGATATAACTATTTTATATTGTGTCCCAATTTATCTCCATAGTGTGAACTATTTTGATACAGCAATGATGCCTTAATTGTTGTTCTTACTATGGTGCATGGAATACTGTATTACATAAAGTAGATTCTCAATAAATATTTATTGAAGTGGCATACATAATTTTTATTTTCCTACAGTTCCCCAAATCTGATGCTTTGTAAATTCAATTATTCTGAATATAAATCTTTTTGCAATCCTAATTCCAAAGGAAATGTCCAAACATCAGCATTATTCTCAACAGTTGCAACTTTTTATTGTGACAGAAAATATGATCTTAGTATTAAAAGGCTAAATAATTTAAGAAATAGGCTAAGTTCATTTGCTGCATCTTCTCACTTTGTCTGCATAGGAGTTATGAGTTCCAAGTTATATAAGTAAATCTTAGAAAATTCAGAATGCACTGCTCAGATATGATTTCCATTTCCATAGATGCCAAGCTTGTATCCATCACAAACAGAGGCCCAGCACACCTGAATCTTTGTGTGGTTATGACTGAAAGGGAATTGCTTTTGAGACATTTTGCTGCAATTCAGTATCTACTAAAAGATTCCACCGCCCAGCAGGAAATGATGGCCTTCAGAGTTATAGCCCCCTTCAAATAACTGTAACAAGAGTTCTAAAGGGTTTTCTCACTGTGTTACTATGCATTGTGTCTCATTAGGCTACCTAGGGCAGAGTAGTTACAGAAAGACTTGACAGATCTAAAATGTCACTACAATCACTTTTACCAAGTGCTGTCACCCATGTTTAGTCTGCTTTTAGTTTTGTGGAAGGAAATGTGGAAAGGCCATAAAGGTCTTTCTTAATGGGAACAAGCAATTTAGTTTCAGCTCTAAAATAAGGACTTTTGTTAAACTCTGTGAGCATCTTGACAGAAATTCACCCTGGTGAACACAGTATTTATTAAGATAAAGGTCAACCTATCTCCGTGCATCAATAGTACATATGAAATGTATCTATTTATCTAGTTCTATCTTTGGATAGGTATGTATATATGAAAACATAAGAATGAGTGTAATAATTCAACAGTATGCAATTTTATAATTGATTTAATATTTAGTGTGGTTTATTAGGATTGGAGGGCTGAAAGAGCAGTACCTACTACTCTTGCTTGAGTAGAAAATGAATTAAAAGGTAGGCAGGTTTATCAGGCAGGTGGAACACAGAATATCAATACTGAAAGAAGAGGCATGCGCTTATCAACAAGGCAGCTTCCTAATACTAGACTCCAGAATCAGACTTATTGGACTATAAAGAGTACTTGTCCTGTAAGTTTCCTGTGTAAGCAATGTGCTATAAGATCAAAGACCAGGGGGAAAACAGAATATGAGCTGCAGGGCAAAGTTCCCTCCAATGGAGGAAAGACAGGGTACTAAATGTAAGCTTACTTTCTTCTTCCCAAGTGACCAGAATAATGGCCAGAATAGAAAAAAGGGAGTACAGGTTAGAGAAAGGCAAGGAACACCCAAACATGTCAAGAATAGAAAAAGAAGTAATCCTTTCATTCCCAACACAAAATCCCTACTAAATTGTCATACTTTTGCTTTCAGAGCTTCAAGCAGTGGACAAATCACTATGTGTTTTTGAGATACACAGAAATATAGTACTTTCTTTAGAAATTATTTCAGGTGCTATACAAACATTGATTGACTTAATCTTCACAACAACCCTGGGGCAAATGTACAGAGGCACAAAGAGTACTCTGTCCATTGAAACACAGATAGCTAGTAGCAAAGGCAGGATTGAAACCTAAGGTGGTTTTCTCTGGCTGCTTTGCTCTCCTACACTGATTCCTATCCATTAGTAGTTTGTTTATTCATTTACTTTGCTAACTATGCTGGTTAATCACTGTCTAATTTTACAAGAGGATGACTGTTTATATGGACCTTTTTCTGGATATCTACACTCTTTGTTGTGTAATTATTTTTATACTACAATATCAACAGAATATATTAAGAATAAAATTGTTTAGTTTCAAAGTGAATAATAGTATAGATGCAGATAAAAGAAAGCCACACTTTGATCTGAATCTAGATGGATGCCTACCACTAATATTTATAACAATGATGCTGTTTTATACTTCTTTACATATCAACTACACAAGTTCAATTCCTAGCTGCTTGAATTATTATTTTTTGATAATTACAAAATATATATATGCATTTTTAAGAAACACAGTTTTACCAAAAGTATTCATCAGTGAGTCCATATGAATTAGTTCAAGTACTACCTATCTTGAGAGGCAAATTCAATTTTTTTTTTTTGGCAGAGGATCAAACCCAGGGTCATTACACATGCTAGGTAAGAACTCTACCCATGAACTATATCCCTAGCCTTTCAATTTTTTTTCTGTTTCAGTGTTTACTTCTCACTATTCCTACTTTATCATATTAATTAATATCCTATATTATTAATTCTAGCTACCATTGAAATTGGTGATCTTGTCTATGTGCTGTATAATACCAAGAAATAGCACCTGCTCAAAAAATGGAAGAAATGAATAACTATGACTTTTAAATAAAATGTGCCTCATCTTGCATTCATCATTTATTTAGTACCTACTATTTATTTATCATCATTCTAAGTAGATTTGCCAACTATCCTTTCAACACTACTCCAAATCATGCGCCATTACCAACATGTTATACAGAAAAGAAAATTAGAAATTCTCAGGTGTTTTGTAACATGGTCACAGTAACAAGCAGATCAAGTGGTTATGGCTATAATCTGAACCTAACTCCATCCATCGGTGTACTGTGGATTGATTCAGAGGGAGTACTTTTCTGAGAGTGCCTTTCATAAGAAAGTCCATGGGTTGACTGTAACTTCATCTGGGTTATCTTGACATGTTTAATTTTATTCATTATTATTTTAATTCTAATTCAACTAACAGGTAACAACTAAAGTACCATATCATCTCTTTTCCTATATTATCATCCATTAAAAATGATAATTTTTCAGAGAGAAAATAGTACATTTTCTTTTTTTAGTGAAAAACAATCACATGATCGTTTCACCCCAGAAAAAGTTAAACACGGCCTTTCTGCCTACCAACCTCCCAAACTCACCAAATTTCCACTTCAATTTTGTTATATTATATCAAATCCTAGTGTTTCAGCTTACATGCTATGAACAGTTCAGAGAAATAGCTCTAAAATATCTAATCACTCTGAAAACCTAAAGCTTTTTCAGGCTTTCTTTCAAATCATCCCATGAGGGATAACCTACTAGTCATGTTTGAGGTTTGAGCTTTATTCTACACCCATCAGGATGAATGGCTTTATCCACTAAATTGTACAAGGGATTAAGAGTTACACTTTGTTGTTTCTTTTGACATGCTTCAGTCAAGTAGATGGAAAGCAATTCATAAGAGAGAACTCACCCACTGTGACATACTGAAGAGCCAGAACACTGTGGAGCTGCTTAAATTTTATCTGTTTTTCTTTAGCCCGCACTGTTTCCTATAAAGAAATCCCTTACTTTTCTCTTCCCTTGTGATAGAAACCACTGTGCTGAGTGGAAACTTCATTTGAGGACTCTCAGAACTAGTTTATTTTTATTGTTCAGTTAAATGTTCTAGGAAGAATCAAAATGACATATTTGAAATATAAAAGAGCTAAAAGTAGGAGTTCTTCTTGAACATTTCCCCTGCACTCAAATACTTGCAGGTACTCATATCTGTAAGGGACGATTTGGGTTTTAGAAATTTAGAACTCAAAACGGTTCTTTAATTCTACATGTTAAATTTCAAGTATTTTTTTTAAAGTAACATACAAATAAAAAGAATATAGACTGACCTATAAACCATAATATTTGATCTATTTTCCAAATGATTTCATTGAGATTTTAATTTTATCAAATAATCAATCTAGTCTTCAATTTAGCTATTTAATTTTCTTCCTGACATATAGTATATATATACCTATATATATACTATATTATAGTATTTGAGATGTTTATTTTCATTTTCCATTGATTTACTTTTTGTTTTGCAAATGCTAAGATGTGTTTCAGTAACATCAAAGTTTTCAATATGATAATCTTTGGGCTTTTATCTATTTAGAAATGAATGCATTTTGAAATCTCTTCATAAGACATGCTTTCACATGCTGTCTTATAACCAACTTTTAGAATTATTTTTCCTCTTTAGTCTTGAATTAATGATATGACAATACCATCATTATTATTTATTTTAATCTTTTAATATATGGGAAAAATGCATCGTTCAACATTTTTTGCATTCTCTAACCAAATGTGTATGTAAGTAATAATGCACTCCTGTAATCCCAGCGGCTCCAGAGGCTGAGGTAGGAGGATCGCGAGTTCAAAGTCAGCCTCAGCAAAAAAAAGCAAGGCACTAAGCAACTCAGTGAGACTCTGCCTCTAACTAAAATACAAAGTAGGGCTGGGAATGTGGCTCAGTGGTCAAGGGCCTCTGAGTTCAATCCTCAGTAACCTCCCCACACAAATAATAACATTTAATATTCTAAATTGATTCAAAATTGAACATCTCTTATGACCAGGTATCTTTCCTATGGAGTCAGGCTGTTTGTTTAAGTCTGAGCAAAGTCAGGACATGCAGTAACTAGAGGAGGATCCTCAAACTAGACAATCCTCAACTCAAATTCCAAATCCATAACCTATTTACTGAAAGATCTTCAGAGACAGTATAACCTCAATTCATCTATCTGTCTAATTGGGATGAATAGTGCATAATTTCCAAAGTAAGAACTAAATATAATTTATATGTTTTGTGTCTTTTCCGGTGCCTGAAATCAATTAAGGGCCAGTCTAGTCACAAACCCATGATAAAACTGAGGCTCAAATAAATTGAAATATTGCTAGACTTTGTACAAATAGTTATTAATAAACAAGTACAGAACTAAAATAAATTGCACTTATTTACTAGACTGGTGTTTCTGTGTATATATTTTGGAGCTATTTATAAATGAAGGATAACAGAAAAAGTAAGAACTTTTATTTGATGAAGAGAACTTAATACAGAGAAGGAATCATCAGTTTACTTTTGGCTTTTATTTTAAAAGTTTATTTCTGTTTTTGAAAGCACCAGAACACATCCAGATCACTTTTAATGAAGTGTAAACTTGTACTTTTTCTGTGCAATTTCTTCTTTCTTCCTTCTTCCCTTTTCTCATCTATCAACTTATCTTTTATGTTCTTCAACTAACAATACCATTTGCACCCACTGTGAATAAGCTATTTTGCTAACACTGGGGAGGCAAAGACTAACAGGGTTAAAGGAAACTGCCTCAAAATGCTCCCTCTCCTAATACGTGATCTGAGCAGGAGTTATGAGTTGGAGTTGGGACAGGTGTAGAGAACTGAAGATAATATTTATCAAAGTCTTTCAGAATGCTTGAACTTTATGTACTTTTATATATGTTTTCAAATTTGAAACATCCAAGAATTATTTCAAATTTTTACATTTGGAAGTGGGATCTAATGTGGTTTTATAAGTTGGTTGTGATTCTTCAATAAGTGGCAAACCTGAAGTATAAAAACAAATTTAGCCTCTCCAAATATGTTATTTTACAAAAAGTCAATATTAAATTCTAAGATGTCAATCACTTATCACCTATGACTATATTTATATTAAGTTCTATGTTAAAATTACAATCCAAAGAATGTGCATTTCTGGATAGTATAATGTTTATTCTTAAATACTTGTATTTAGTTATTAGATCTAGCCAAATTAATCAAAACATATTTGGCTCAGGAGATAAATATTTATATACTCTTCGCATACATTATGTGTTTAGACCTCTAGGTATACTGAGAGTATAATAAAACTAGGCACAAATTGGAGCTTACAGTTCCAAAAAGGAAGAGTGAGATGATGCTCAGTAACTTAACCACAAAAATATCTTTAGTATATTTGATAATTATAATTGTAAATTATGAAATTCATAAACAATACCTTGTCATTCTTCTTTTCTATGATAGTAAACATCCTACTCTTTGCTCTCATTTTTAAGCCTACTTATCACTGCTGTTTAGGATTTTTGATGTAGTACCTTATATCCCTTTGAAAGTTTTAATGATTAATTCACATTGTTGAGAAGTAAACAGAATTTGATATGCAGGGTGATTTCCTTCAGTTTTGTTACATGGCACTTTACCCTAACACATTGGAACATGCCTAAATCCTAACCTGAACATTTCAAATGTGTGAAGAAACTCATGTGTTATGCATTCAAAGAGGCACAACTGTATATGGTATTGCCAATAGCTGGAGGTAGTGACATTGGCAGATGGTGAGGATGAATTCGCTTGAAAGAAAATCGTGATTTTTTTTTTTTTATTTTTTAGCAATTGCCCTGAAAACAAGTCCTAGAAGTAATAGTGGGATATTTGATGCATGAAGACTTATTTCAAGTCTATTTAGAATCTAGCATTAGACATCGATAGGATGAAGAATATGAATAAAACAAACAAAAAAATGACACTAAAGGGAGATAGAAGAATTTATTCCATCTTTTTATAAACACAATTTATTTGAATAACAGTATTGAGAGAAAAATATGAGAGGCATGATAGGAAATGTGAAAATGCTTTGAAGAAAGTACAAAGTCTAATTGCTCTGCACATGAGATAGGTTTGGTCAAAGTATTACAGTATTAAAGAAGCAAAAGCTGAGGTTAGGCTAAATTTGTCCTTAAAAGTAATAGAAAGGGCTGGGGATACAGCTCAGTGGGTAGAGTGCTTGCCTTGCATGCATAAGGCCCTGGGTTCAATCCCCAGCACCACAAAACAAAACAAAACAAAAGAGTAATAAAAAATATGTGAGATAACTGCTGCCAAAATAATCAGGTCAAAAGAAGAAAGGTCAATTAAATCCTGACATCAGTATTCAACAGGGAACAAGTCTAAGCAATGGAGACAGTGGTGGAACTGCTGAAATGCATCGTAAAAGTGGTCAAGAGGTAAGATGCAGAACCAGAAAATACATCCAACAGATATCTCAGTATAGAAAATGATGTTGGAATAAGCCATTCACACATTTATGAAATTTTTCAAACAGCCTAAGATATTAGATGCATTTCTACCACTTCAGTGTTTAATGACCAAAGGGAGCATCCAATAAACAGGGCAAAACATGTATAGGAGATGTTAAGGTCACCTCTGGTAGGAGTAGTTTGGTAGGTTAATAATCTCAGTTACTTAATGTTTCCTTTCTTTTTAAAATTGTATACTTTAGGCCAAAATTGGAATTTTGTTCACCATAGTTATAACTTTCACTTCCATTTCCCTGAACCCCACTCCTGAACTACCACCATTCGGTAAATGTGCAGCCAGAAAAAGATCTTATTAACTCTAGAACAAGTCAGAATTGTTTCTTGCAACTAGAAGATACTCAAACTATAATCCAGTCAGGGATCTTGTTCTAAAAGACAGAAGAGAACTGGTAGGAAGAGCCCACCTATCCATCAAGCACAGGCTTCTGTCGATGGTATACTTTGTGCTTTCCAAAGAGACAAACAATAATGAAGCTATAAGGACTTTCTCCATTTGTTTGTTTAGCATTAATTTCTTTTTCATCTACATTATTCATCTCTTGGAAGTTAATCTTCTGGACTCTCCCTGATCAGTGAAATTGTTATCACCTCTCAGAGCCCAGCTGAATTGTTCTCACCTACATAATGTTTTTCTGTCTATTAAGCACATGCACTCTCCCTCAGAAGAATGGTATTTATAAAATGTACATACATTGATTTATGACTTTTTGCCATTTAGATTAACAGACAAAATCCATTAAACGAGCACATTGTTATGGCATACAGGGCCCTGCACTGTCCTCTCTTGGATCCTAAGCTTTGTCATTTCCTTATGTGAACACTGTATCCAAGTACCAGGTCATAACTCTTGGTGTTCTACCATCTTTTAAAGGCCAACTCATCTCTACTTTCTTTACCCACAGTAGTCCTGTTCAAAGAGGGTGACCCTAGGTACTATCACTATCTTTGTGAAATTTTAGATGAAAACACACGTGCACACATGCGCATGTACACACACACACATACATTTGAGGTCTGCAGTCGTCACTTTATTGTAAATTTCCTGATCTCAAGGAAATGTATTATTGTACTTTGCACAAAATAGTTACTTGCTGAAAGAGTGAATCTCTGCTTAAGAGTTTATATTTGAAAATCCACTTTGAGCTCTTAAACTAGATTTTATATTATCCAGAGTCCAGTGTATTACTTAGTGTATAATAAACCCTGACCAATATTTGATGTTTTAGAAAAAAACAAATAGACTTTTCTATAGTTATGAAAATGTATATCTCTAGAAAAACACCTTAAACTTCTCTAAATTGAAAGCAATCTCTTTCATCATTTTCATACTCTTAACATCTATAACAGTTTAGACTTTCAATAAAAGTCGATTGGTTTGGATTGAATTTGCTGCCAATCACTCTCTTAAATGTCATTTACTGTACACCCACAGGATACTTAGACTTCCATTAGAAGCTTATCTTATTTAAATCCTTTTCACAACATAAACATATTTTGTAAAAAGTGCTGATGGTGTGACTTCTATTGAGACAAATAAATGCTGCATAATGCTCCTCATTGCACACATGAATTTAAAAAGAAATCTGGAGAGCCTTCTAAATTAAACAAAAGGATTTTTCTTCCATATTGTTGAGCAAAAGGAAAAAAGAATAGATGATAAAAATTATTAACAATGAATTTCAGCATTCACATTACATAATGAGAATTATCCAGTAATTACTAACATGTCATTTGCTATGATAGAATTATTAAAATTTTAAAAGCCAGTTGGTTTAGTGGTTTAAAACATAATTTATGGTCTGAAGGGATGGTACCTCAGTAACTGAGTGCTTATCTAGCATAAACAAGGACCTGGGTTCAATCTGCAGTATCATTAAAAAAAAAAAAATAGTCAATATCTATGACAAAGCAAAGTGTAGGCCAATAAAACATCACACAATTTATCTGTGGCTGATATTTCATTACATTTTTCCCATGTTCCTGTGTTTTCTGTCATGAATGAGTGGAGTTTAATGTCATTTGTTAATAACAATACCAGTAAGTGAAGTGGTGGACTCTCAGGTATTCTAACACACAATTTCCCAATGACACCTCCATTTCTTTTTTTGTGTGACGGGATAGTGGGTATTGATCCTAGGGTTGGTCTACCATCCTTTTTTATTTTTAATTTATTAGTTAATTATTTTTGGTTCTGGAGTTTGAAACTAGGGTCACTTTACTGAGCCATAATTCCCGGCCCTATTTATTTTCTATGTTGGGACAGAGTCTTACTCCTTTTTGTTTTTTATTTTAAGACAGAGGTTTGTTAAGTTGCCCAGGTGGGCTTCAAACTTGTGATCTGATCCTCCACCTTGCCTTACTTATGACTCAGCTCCCAAGGGACTGGGGTTGCAAGTGTGCACTACTGTACCCTGCCCTAATCATTTTCTTGAATACAAGATCACTTATATTATCAAATTTCTATGGATTGTTTTACACAGAACAATGTCTTTGAAAGAATATGGGTTGATATTTACATGCCAAATTTACTTAATAAGATACATAATTAACATAAATAATCTACTAGTAAGTAATTTGTATTTCTTTGAAAAAGCATATTGATACTTTTATTCACTTTAATATTTTAATATTTTCTGATGTCTTTTATAAAGCTGAACTTTTCCATATAGATAATAAAAATTTGAAGCTCTATTGACATATGGAAATAATATCAAACAAATGTTGAATTTATAGATGTATGATTTTTAAAATATTTCTGTATTTAATATTTAAATTTATGTGTGGATATGTGTTGTATTTGTATTCATCTTCCCTTGTGATAGAATAAAATGAATGCAAATTACAAGATCTGTTATAAAGAAGTATGGTACTAAAACAATGAAAATAGAAAACATACACCTTACACTACCAGATCTATCCAAGAAATGTTTTAAAATTCAATTTGCCTCCCTAAGTGAGAAAACACAAATGAGATAATAATAAGTTTCTTACTCTTAGTGCTTCTTAGAAGCAATTGAATGAATGAGGACCTTTGAAGGCAGTGTAAGTAGCAACGAAGAGCAAATACTTCAGAAACAATTCTGTGTGTTCAAAAATACTAATTCTGGCACTTAAAGGTTATGTGGCAGTGGCTGAGGGTTTTAGATTTTCACTTTCTCAGTTTCCTCAGTTATAAATAGAGATAAACATATATTATTTTCCTACACATTAATACAGGTAAAATATGCAACACAGAGAATACTATGAAGCATCAAATAAGCACTCTACAAGTATTTGATTTTTTAAAAAATTCTCCCACAACAAACTTAGTGGAAGTAGACCAATGAGGAGTATGTAATGGTTCTGATAACTAGTGGAGTTGAGATGGGTAACTGTGAAAGAAAACCCAGTTCCCAGCCTAAGGAGGCTGTTTTGCACATACCCTTCTATTACTGATTCAAAATCCAAGATCATCTCTGATTTTTTCAGGAAAAATAGCTTTATAGGGATCCAGGGGAGAAAAGTCTTAGTTCAATAGTAGTTTTTAGTTGTATTTCTAATCCTAATTGTACAAGAGACTATATCAGAATCAAAAGACTATTATTCTTTGGTATTGGGGTAGAAGTTCAAACAAAGCAGGTGAGCCAATGATTCATGTTACACTGAAAACAGCAATTCCATTCACAATAGGCACAAATATATATATATACACACACATATACATATATACATATACATACAAACACATACACACATACACACACACACGCACATGCACACATACACAGGTGTGTGCGTCTGTTTAAGATACCTAGAAATTAACCTAACTAAGGTGGTGAAGACCTCTAGAAATGATAGTTACAAATCACTAAAGAAGGTAATTGAAGAAGACATTAGAAGGTAGAAAGACCTCCCACCTTCATAGAGTGGGATAATGAATATTGTTAAAATGGTCATATTACTCAAAGCAATCTGTAGATCCTATGCAATTCTCATTAAAATATCAAGGTCATTCTTAATAGGACTATAAAAAAAAAAAAAAAAAAAAAAAAGCCTAAAACTCACATGGAAGCAAAAAGACCACAAATAGCCAAATAAATCCTGAGCTAAAAAAACAACACTGGAGACATCAAAATGCCTGATTTCAAAACAGACTATAGAGTTATAGTAACAAAAACAGCATGGTTTTCATATAAAATAAGACCCATAGATCAATGGAACAGAGTAAAAAACACATTATAAGAAATAAATTTACTCATTGTCAACTGTTCTTGACAAAAGAGACAAAAACATACACTGGTGAATGAACAGCCTTTTCAAAAGTGGTGTTGAGAAAACCATATGTTTACATGTAGAAGATTAAAACTAGACCTCTATCTCTCAACATGTATAAAAATCAACTTAAACTGCATTAAAGACCTTAATAGAAGACCTGAAACTTTTACACTACTGGAAGAAAACAGAATGCAAACACTTCAAGTTATTGGAACAGGCAACAGTTTCCTGGATAGGACTTCAACATATCAGGAAACAAAGACAAGAACTGACAAATGGGATTACATCTAATGAAATGCTCCTACACTGCAAAGGAAACACTCAGGAAACTCAAAGAGACAATATACAGAATGAGAAAAATATTTGCCAGAAAAAAATATTTGTCTACTGAAAAAAGATATATACTACATAAAGATTTCAAAAAACTTAACAAAAAATCCAATCAACAAATGGGAAATGATCTGAATACACATTTCCCAAAAAAGGAAATATGAATAGTCAATAAACATACAATAAATTACTCAGTACTCTTGAAACTAGTCTTGAAAATCAGGATCAGGTCCTTGTTCTCTCACTGTTGCAGATTAACATGTGAGAAACAATGTGAGGCAAGAAAACAAGTAGAAAACAGATTAAACATGTGAGAAACATGTGAGGCAAGAAAACAAGTAGAAAACAAGTTTCATTTCAAGGTTGGAAATAGAGAGAGAGAGAGCCTCCTCCAGAGAGGAGGGTGTCCAGAGCTGGTACTCTAGGGAGTATGGGTGTCTTGCCATTTTTATGGATTTCAGGTTTCCTTTCTTCTCATGTCCCAGCCTCCCATCCTGCCAAAAGGTGACTAAAGGGCAGGAAAGGAGCTGCCCAGGTGTACTCATTAACAACTCTTTGCTGGGAGGAAAAGTTCCCTGGAAACAGGTAACCTTGGCAACAGGTTTTGAGTAGGGGGAAGTATTCTGGAGGTATGAGCATTTTATTTCCATTTGAATTAGTCCTCATCTTCCTGACCCAGTCATTCATTATCTATGTTATCTGTCCTTTGCCCTGGTCTCACTTTAAGTCATTAGAAAAATGCAAGTCAACACTACAATAAGATTTAATCTCATCCCTGTTAGAGTGATTTTTATCAAACAAACAAAATATAATAATGCTGGTGAGGTCATGGGGGAAAATGGAACCCTTATACACTTATGGAACCCTTATTCCCACTGTCAGTGGGAATATAAGTACGTTCACTATAGAAAGTAATGATACCGCTGTTTACCGGTGAGGAGTTCTGCTCCTTCTAATGTTGAAGATTGAACACTAGAGAAGCACGCCAAGGCAAGCATATTAAGCAGGTTTATTTAAAGGTAATAATACAGACTTCTCCTGGCAGGAAGAAGGGGACCATGGCTGACGTTCTAAAGTCCCCAGAAGTGAGTGCACCCTACATCTTTTATAGGTTAAAGTCTCTTTTGTTCTCCAGTTCTTTCCCCACTTATCTCTCCTTCCTGCCTATGTGACTAGGCCTGGTTTTGCATAAAGTGAGAAGCCATGGGCAGGGGGAGGGCCAAGGTGATTCAGGCAGGTAAGGGCCCAGGGGACATTAATTAGCAGCTCCATGCTTGCAGTCTTGATAAAGGCAGGTAAATTCGGTAATCAGTGGACTCTAGAGATCCTTGACATTTTATTCTTCCAGGAGCAGTCTCCAACTTCCAGAGGCAGATAGCTTCATGGCTACATTTCCTCGATTTGACCATATCCCCTATTTCTACACTAACTACCTGTCCTTAATTCTGGCTTCAGTAATATTGAGGTTCAAAAAAAAAAAAAAAAAAAAGCTAAAAATAGTACTAGCATATGATCCAGTTATAACATTCCTGGGAATGTCTTAAGGGAATGAAGTCAGCATAAGGAAGAGACACAGGCATACCCATATTTATTGTGGCATTGTTCACAATAGCTAAGATATGGAATCAACCTAGGTACCTGTCAAGAGATGAATGAATTAAAGAAAATATGGTACATATACAATGCAATATTTTTTAGCCATAAAAAAGAATGAAATCCTGTCATTTGCAGTAAAATGGATGGAACTGGAAGACATTACTTTAAGTGAAATATCTCATGTTATCTCTCACATGTGGAAGCTAAAAAGAGTGTTGACAACAAGGTGACATCTGTGCAGCCATATTGTATGAACAAGCCATTTCAGGAACTGGCCCATAAAACCTCTCCCCAGGGAAGGGCGCACAGGTACTACTCTCAAGAGCCAATACAGGACAAACAGGACGTACTGGGCTCCCAGGGTTTATCAAGGCTATTAAGAGATATCTGTCCGAGAAATGGGCAGCTGCCCGGAAACCTTATCTATCAAGGACAGGGGAGGGGGCCTAGCCCTGACTCATCTCCTGCATAGCTAACCCCCTCCCCCCTCCCTTCTTCCTTCAGGACCATTCAGTTTTGGCGGGACCCAATGAAATTCAAATAAATTAGCAGGACCCAACCAAAAGAGAACAAATGTTTAGCTGTTCCAATGTTAACCAATAATGTACAGGTCTTTGTATGTGAATGGTTGGAAATTTCTTAAGTAGAGTGCTTTCTCATCCCTCAGGGCCGCTCCCCACTCAGCCATGGTAGTGGTCTGAGAGGCTGGTTGTGGTCCAGGCTCGAGCTTGCAATAAAACCTCATTGTGTAATTTGCATTGCCCTGTGTGCACTTTGACTTTCTGGGGATCGGTCGATATTGAGCCCCAATAAGAGAAAGAGAGGAAGGAAGAAACAGTAAAAGAAAAAATAACCCAAAGATGGTCTGAAAGTAGAAAAGTAGGGTCTGGAGAAGGAGTGAGGAGGAAAAGGAAAAAAGAAGTGCAGAAGAGGATGGAAGAAGGGAAAGGAGACACAATCAAGACAAAATATATGCATGTTATGGTTTTGATTTGAGGTGTCCTCCAAAAGCTCATGTGAGAAAATACAAAAAAAGTTTAGATGTGAAATGATTGGGTTATGAAGGCCTTAACCTAATCAGTGCATTAGGGTGGTAACCATAGGCAGGTAGTGTGTGGCTACAGAAGCTGCGTTGATAGGGGCATGACCTCAGGGTTTGTATATTGTGTCCATGGTAAAGAGAGAGTCTCTTTCTGCTTCCCAGTGCCAGGTCCCCAGCTGCTTTTCTCTACCATACACTTCTACCATGATGTTCTGCCTCACCTCAGACTCCGAGGAAGTAAGCCATCTATGAATTGAGACTCTGAACTCCTGAACTGAAACTGAACCCCAGAGTTCTGAAACTCTGAACCCCAAAATAAACTTCCTCCTACAATTATTCTTGTCAGGTCTTTTAGTCACAACAGCAAACAAACAAAACACAAAAACTGACTAAAACAGTGTATGTATAGAAATACCACAGTGAAATCCATTAATTTGTATAATTAATATGTGTTAATCATAATAACAATAGAGAGATGGGGAAAGATGATATTTGTACTAACTACTAATAGGTATGAGGGATTTAGTGGTGGAAAGTGTGTGTGTGTGTGTGTGTGTGTGTATAAGGTAACATTTAAATAACATTTATTTCCTATTTATCACTATTTGTGGTAAGAATTTTCAAAATATTTTATTCTGGCTCTGTAAATTATACAGCACAGTATTATTATCTGTAGGTACCCTATAGTGTAGTAGCACCCTTGAGTTTCCTGCTGCTACTTATGCATAGAATAGTAGTTCCCATCCCTGAAAAGTTGAAAACAAGTTTCTGGGCCTATTAGTTGAAAATGAAGTCATTCTCAATGTTCTTACTGTAAATGCAAGCTTTTCTGATTTAGGAGGCTTTGGATACTACTGTTTAAGGGATAAACACCTTTTCTTCTTTCATTTACTTTCCTTCCTTCAGAAATTTCTTTCTTTCTCTTTCTCCTTCCTTCCTTTCTCCCTTTCTTCCTATTTCCCTTCTTTTCTCTTCCCTCTGTCCCTCTTTGCTTTCTTTGTTTTTAATTTAGCAAGGAAGAAGACAGACTATATATGCAAATATAAATCAGCAACAAAAAGCTGCTGGCACTTATGGATCTACATGCAAGTTTTACCAAATGTTTAAGGAATAGTTACCTTAAAATTCATGATAACCATTAACATAAAATGTGAAATACATTTGTGCTCTTCAATAATTTAATGAGATGAGTGTGACGTTGACACCTGCACACAAATATTAGAAAAGTACTACATAAAAAGTAGTCACTACAGGTCAATATCATTTATGACAATGGTGAAAAACTATTTGAAAAGATTACGAGTGAAATTCAAACACTGTTTTTTTTTTTTATGCATTTAATTATGCACATAAATAGGCATGTAGGTGAAAGTTTATAATAAACAGGATCAAGTGGAATTCACATTAAAATTCAAAATAGTTTAATATAAGAAAATCTATAAAAATATCACATTGAACAGATTAAGATTTGAAATATCTTCAAAATACAAATAGGTGTGATTTATATAAAACTTGAAAGCATTTTAAGTACAACTACATTCTGCTCATTAGATAAAAATTTAGATACACAGAGATACAACATTGATGATGCTGATTACCTGTAAAGGAGGAAGACAGGTAATGTTTAAGCCATCATATGTAAAATGGTTCCTCAATTATATTGATCATATCTTATTTTCTTACACTGGGTACTTTCTATATGGAAGTTTGTATATTTTATCTTTTACATTCTTTGTGTGTCTGTAATAGCCAATAATAATGTTGAAATGGTTGAATTCTTGATTCTTTTGTGTGGGTTCTTTTTTCTAATTTTCCAGTCTAATACCTTTACATGTGCTCAGCAGTTTCCAAGAATAACACATAATTTTAAAACCTACTTAACATTTTACATATATAACAATATTAAAAATATGTGTCTTGAGATGATTAAAAGAAATAATGGTAAACAAAATGTTCACATTTATGAAAAAAGAATACATTTGTGTACAGATTTTCCTTCAGTACATAAAATGATTACTTCTTTTCTTCATAGAATGAGTTATTATTTTACTAGTTGGAGAAAGAGATTCTCTTAAGAATAATTTTCATTTAATTCAGAAGAAATATCATCAAAGACTATGAAGAAGATAAAAGACAAGGAATGAATATACAAGTGTAAGTAATAGCTAAAGTTCCAAAATGAGAGAGCAAAACAAAATGATCGTGAAATGATAGAGAAAGAACCGAATAGTTGGCCGGGAACTTTGAATGAGACAAAAAAGCCAGTGTGAATAGATGGAAATAAAATAAATGAGAAAATAAAATGGAAAGAAAAGAAAATACATAAGAAAATAATATAAGAAGAAGAGCAATGGAAAGAGGGAAAGCAGACTCACAACAGAGCAGGAAGCAGCAGAGGAAGATGGCTGTAAGATCACCCCAGCATGTGATAAACCATGCCTTGTCAATCAGAGGAACAGTACATTCACTTACAAGTTGTTTGCATTGTTTTATACTTCCTCAAACAGGCCATAAATACTGATGATCTAAAGAAAACATACTGTAAAAAATGAATAAATTAGGTAATAAATATGAAATAATTAATATTTCACCCTGCACAAAAGTCAACTTGAAGTGTATCAAAGACTTAGGCATTAAACCAGAAACATTGCAACTCCTAGAAGAAAACATAGGCTCAGTATTCCAAAATATTGAACTTCCTTAGCACCAACTTCCTTAGCAAGACCCTAAAGCTCAAAAATAAAATCAAGAATCAATAAGTGAAATGTCCAAATTATAAAGCTTCTACACTGCAAAGAAATTAAGAGTGAAGAGAGAGCCTGCAGAATGGGAGATCTTTGCCGCTCGCGCGCACACACACGCGCACACACGCACACACACATAAAACAAAATCACCTAAGTAGTAAGTGGGCAAAACAACCAAAAGACAGTTCTCAAAAAAAATAAATATAAATGGACACCAAATATATGAAAAATGTCCGGCATCCTAGTCTCGCTCATGTCCCACATGGGCGAGGGAAAGGGTTCCCATTGGAGGGATGGGCTGCCTGTTAAATAAGAACTATGAAAGTTGAATCACAAAATAGACACAAAAGACCAGAAATATATTTTAAAGAGTGGGGGCAGTGACTGGTTAAGCCAATCAGAGGGGTGCAGCATCTAACAAAGAGCCCGCGCGGGTTGGCTTTATTTATAGCGGTACAGATCAAAGGGGATTGTTGGTATAAGGTTTCAACCTGGAAGGAGTGTTGTCTCAGGGCTTACTTCTTCAAGAAAACAGGATGTGGGTGGGGGTAAGCAGGCTGTTTGGCTCTAGAGGGTTACTCCTATCTGAAGCTGTGCTTGAATGTGAGAGGTGAGGGTGCCTGCAGCGTCAATCAGGCGATCTGGAACCAGAGGATTCTAACTGGGATTCCCAAAACCAGGCTTCCCTGCCTAATTAATGGCTTGTACCTCGCTCAGTCCCCTACGTGATTCACGGATTGCTTCCTGTATCCTAGCAATCAGGGACATGCAAATCAAAACTACATGAGATTTGATCTCACTCTAGTTAGAATGGCAATCCTTGAGAATACAAATAACAAATGCCGGCGAAGATGTAGGGGAAAAGGTACACTCACACATTGTCCATAATGAAAATTAGTGTAATTACTCTGGAAAGCAGTAGGGAGAGACCTCAAAAGACCAGCTGGGGAGGGAATTAGAGCAAATTATATTCCATGCTTTTATGAATATGTCAAAATGCATCCTAAGGTTTTGTAAACTAAAGAGAATCAATTAAAAAAAAAAAAAAAAAAAGACTAGGAATGGAGGCACCTTATGACCCAGATTTTCCACTCCTTGGTATTTATCCAAATAAACTGAAATCAGCATGCTATATAGTAATATAGGCACATCAATGTTTATAGGAGCACTATTTACAAAGGCCACGTTATATAATCAGCCCAAGTGCCTATGAACAGACTAATAGATAAAGAAAATGTATTCTATCTGCACAATGGAGTTTTACTAGGCCATACAGAAGAATGAAATTATGAAGTTTGCTGGTAAATACATGAAAGTGGAGAACATCATGCCAAGTGAAATAAGCTAGACTCAGAATGTCCAGGGTTGGATATTTTCTCTCATATGCAGAAACTAAAGCAAAATAAGGGAAAAAAGGGATGGGGAATCCCATTAAAGTAGAAGGAAAGGAGATAGAGAGGGAGGGAGGAGGGATAAGAAAAGGGAGAAATAGTAGAATAAAATTGACCAAATTAAACTATGTACATATATGAATATACTGCAGTGAATTTCACATTTATGTATACCTATAAAGCACTAATTTAGATAAATTAATTAATTAATTAAAGGAAGATCAGTAGAGTAAGAAGAGAGGGAAAAGGGGAGGAAAGTGGAGAAAAGAGGAAGTACTTGGGACTGAAGCAGAGCAAATTATATTTTATGCATATATGATAATGTCAAAATGATGCAAATATTTATCGCAGCAGCTTGGAAGGCTGAGGTGGGAAGATTGCAAGTTCAAAGTCAGCCTCAGCAACTTAGGGAGGCCCTAAACAACTTCACAAGACCCTATCTCAAAATAAAGAACATAAAAAGGGTTGGGGATATGGCTCAGTGGTTAAGTGCCCCTGGGTTCAATCCCTGCTAATAACTAAAAAAAAAAGAAAGAAAGAAAAAGAAGGATACAAATATTTTGTGTAACTATAATGCACTACAATACACATGAACAGTTCCTAGATATCTAGTTGAAGATGTCAAACTGTCAGGGACCAAGAAGAAGTTCTCATTCTGAGAACATTCTGACCTTTACAATAAGCAGCAGCGCCCCTCCCCCCTCCTGGCTGATAATTCTGACAATATGGCACCTATGGCGCCGTCCTGCCTCTCTTCCAGGACTTCACCTTCCCGCCGGCGCAAACTTCACCACTTCACCTTCCCGCCAGTGTGAACTTGCACCCTATCAAGAGCCCAATAGAAGAACACAGCCAACCAGCCTGCATCTCGTCATACCCCTCATTCCCTCAGCATAAATACCCGTGAGAACAATAAAAATTTGCAGCTTGATCAGAATTCCTGTCTTGCTGTCACTCCCTGTGTCTCTTGTCCCTTTCATTCCTTCTCTCTTAGGTTCGCCATCCTCGTTGATGTCCTGCGAGTCGGGACATCAAACATTATTCAACATTATTGTTTCTCATTTATTTATGCCAGTGTTTACCTCTGGCATTAATGATTTCTAGTGGAAAAGAACATGGAAACATAATGCATCTTCTGTAATAAGAACACATATTGCTATAGCAAGTCATTTAAATATATATGTAAATATTCAGTATATTTATATATTCTTTTCAAAACTGCAAATGTAGTTACTGAGATAGTATCCCTGATAAATTGCCTATAGTGCAGACAGGTACAGAGAAAGCATGCGCAGCACTCTTGTGGGTGGTAGCACACAGTACTAGCAGTGGAAGTACACAGTGTGAATAGGTAGTCTCATCACAGGTACAGTAGCTGGTAACAAAGTAAGTTCGTCAAGGTGATGTGTTATGTGACCTAGCAGGTAACTGGAGCTCAGGGTCAGGGAATTCCAAAATCAGGTAAATGAAATGTACAAGAGCAGAATTCACATACTGTCAAAGCTCACAGAGGTTGAGTGATTATTCCAAAATTTATCTTCCTATAAATTTATCTGTATTCATTACTAAACTGTATATTCAGAGAACATTGCATCTGTTTATTCTTATCTCTTCTATGTCATACATATATATATAGCACTTGAGGTTTAGTACATACAAGAGAAACAGTTGTACATAGAAATCTTTTTGAAATAATGAAGCTGAGATTAAACTCTCAGTTGAATATTATTGAATAGAAATTTCTTCTTTTTAAAATATTTTCCAGAAGCAATGGATTAGTGTTTGGAAAGAATAAGGTGGTAAAAGATGGAAATGCTTGACATCATAGCATATATATTTGGACGGTGATTGAGTGACAAAATTAGTGGTTTGAAATGTTCTTCACAAAAGAACTGACTATGGCCTTACTTTGAGGGAGAGTAGAGGGCACAAATTCTCTCCTGGGTAGATAAACCATGGTCTTATTAAATACACACAGACTCACACACACACACACACACACTCACACACACCTCAGAACACTGATGAACCAGTATACTGTCATAGGTATTTCAACTTAGAATGTGGCATGGATGGCATAGAAATGAGATAGACAAGAAAATTGATCTTTATAATATGATTAGTATATAATTACTTACTAAATATTGTCCTAGGTGGATACATACTAGGAATCTACCTCCCAAAACAAAACATCCATCTATGACTTATGTAACTTACATTGTTAGAAAGAGAGGTAGATAGTAAACATGATAAATAAGTGTCAGTGTCAAAGGGTGATATGCTATATATAAAAGTATTTTCTCTATTGTATTATGCATCTCATTGATTTTTAAAGTCTTTTAGGTAATATATATATATGTATATACACACATATGTATTTTAAATGTTTTTTCAATTTATTCATTTTTTCTAAAGAAAAAAATATGAAATTTGAATATTATATTCTTCTGGTTAATAATAGGCTCTACTTGCACAGAAAATTGATTAACTTTTTAAATCCTTCATACCTTAAAACTGCACACCTTTTACTAAATGGAGGCTATAGTGAGATGATTATAATTCAACCATCAATTACTTTTTTAATGTACTGTGAATAATAATACTGTAAGAGGAAAATGGTATCATATTTATTTGTTTTAATTCATTGACATTTAAGAGAGTGCTTCTCTGTTGAATTGGTAATATCCTTGTCAACAGGAAATATGTGTTGTTGTTATATTCCACATGAAATTCCAACTAAATCTTGCATTTTGTTTATTTTCTGTCAATTCTAAAAATGACTAAAAATAATCTTGTTTTCTTTGTTAGTTTCCATGAAAGCTAAGTAAAACAGCAATTGGAATGCATTATGATTGACATAATTCAGATAGGCAACATGCCGCTTTCTGACTTCTAAAAGTGTATGTGATTTTTACAACATTTAAGGAAAATTAGAGCTTTTAGAGTTATTGTATTTCCTCTTTAACCATGCAAGCCTGACATCTCCAACTGACTGGGAAATGGTCATTAGGAAATTGTATTTTAAGAATTAAAGAAAAATTAAGATTTAAGCAAGAAAATGTATGGTGCCTGCTAAAAAGACTTTCTCTAGGAAGCACAATTAAATCAACAAAGGATATAATTGTGTAAAGATAAAATAACTAAAAATGCATCTTAAGATAGGAACAAGACTTTAGTTTAAAATTTCCATTTATATGTAATCCTATAAATGAGAATTCTAGTTATACTTAAAACGTAACAACCAGAAAAGGATCAGCAGGAGTTCAAGAAATTGAGTTTTCACTTTATGAACACAATCAAGCACAAGAGGCCTACCTGTCAGGAAGAAGGTAGCACTATAGTGTAACTGAAGGATACTTAATGATACAGTCTGAGAATTTTCCAAGGTTTTGCAAATGTTTACCTTTGCATTATGGATACACCACCGTTAGGATATGGAGGTGAGCAGTCCCCCAAAAGCTCATGTGTGAGACAAAGTGAGAGGGTTCAGAGGCAAAAGGATTGGGTTATGAGAGCCTTAATCCCATCCCATTAATCACTGATGGGATTAATTGAGTGGTAACTGAAGGCAGGTAGTGTGTGGCTGAAGGAGGTGGGGCTTTGGGGGCATGGCTTTGGGGTACATATTTGTATCTAAAAAGTGGAGTCTCTCTCTCTGCTTTCTGATCATCACGTGAGCTGCTTCCCTTTGCCACACTGTTCTGCCATGATGTTAATCCTCACCTTGAGCCCTGATGAATGGAGTTTACTGTCTATGGACTGAGACCTCTGAAACTGTGAGCCTCCAAATAAACTTTTTCTCCTCTGCAATTTTCTGGTCAGGTCTTTAAGCCGCAGCACTGAACGAGCGGACTAAAACAACCACTTATGATCTTCATACAAAATGCTCATCTCCAACACCTGACACAAAATTTTCATTTTTTTCTCTTTTATTAATTAATTAATTTATTTATTTATTTATTATCAGGAATTTAACTCAAGGGTACTTAACCACAGAGCCACATCTCCAGCCCTTGTTATGTTTTATTTTGAGAGAGGGTCTATACTAAGTTGCTAAGTCTGGCTTTGAACTTGGGATCCTCCTGCCTCAGCCTCCTAAACCACTGGGATTACAGGAGTGAGTCACTGCACCTAGTTTAATACAAAATTATCTAAGTTAGATGATGATCTGAGAACTTTGAATTCTCTGTGTAGATGTACCATGCATGCTTGAAAAAGTAATATTATATGTTCTCTGAAAATAGATCCACAATATTGTATTAGTGAAGGACAGGCATGTGTTCTATTTTAACTTTAATAATGTTAATCTAATCCACAATGTAAATTGGCAATATGTACCTTTGAATAATTTACCAAAATAAGAGTCTTAGGACTCAGTTTCTCTATAATAGTATGATATTCTTGAAGCAAAACTCTGAGATCAAGTAATAATTTTCAGGGAAGTACAGCCTAGGAGATTTGTTATTCAGCCAATGGTATATTTATAAAATTTACAAAGCAGTGCTATTAGTCTTTATTATTTTTACCTTTTAAAGATTCTCTCAGTGTATTTTTATTCTAGCAGGAAAAAAAAATGGTAAGCCAATGGAAGAAAGTGTTGTAATCTATACCTGCCTTCACAGAAAAGTAGCATCAAAGTTAGTAGTAATAGAAGTAGCATAACAGCAGCTTCAATAACAATAGCATCAGGGACAGAAGCAATTTTTTTTCTTTCTTTTAGTTTTTGATATTATAATAAATGATAGATTATTAGTGCCAGGTGCTTTTGTCTGCCGATAAAAGCCTTTATTTCATCCAGAATCAGCCAGGAGACAGAGTAATGGAGTGTCTCAATAATCTGACTTTGAATTTCAAAATCCCAGCTATCACTTAATAGCTTGCTTTTTATTTTTTTTTGTTAACTTGGATATAATAATTCTTTAAATTTCCCCAGTACTTATAACAACAAAGAGAGCAATAACACATCCTGGATCATAAGGTATATGAGGGCTAAATTAGAAAATATTTAAAGTACTTACATGGTCTGACATGTATGAAACACAGGGAAAAATTGACTTTAATACTCCTCCTCCTTTATTAAAGACACTAAAATTTAGAATGTTTAATATTTTATATCACATTAATATCAAGTTGAAAAATGAGGATTTACACTATGTTTTTTGATCCTAGAATGTCCGTTGTTGCTCCAATAGTCAGGCAATGGCAACTATGAGAATTATGAATCACTTAAAATTCATCCAGTTCAGCTATTGTTTTATAATTTGGTTTAAAGTCATCTTCATAATGGAAGTCTTCATAATGGAAATAAAGGAATTAAAAGAGCGCATTACAGGACCCCATATGGATAAGAATAACACATCATACACTGAACAGTTGAACACAAGTGCAGACACACAATGGGTTACAGGAAATATATAGTATGATCCTGGTGTGAACTTAAAATGATTTGGAACTAGGACAATAACCCACTTCAAATTAAGCCAAGTAGACCATTTTGACTATCTGCATCTACATTAATTTTCTGCCTTCCTATTCACAATTTCTCCTTGTAGACTCTTTTTAAAAATTAAGTATTTTGGAGTTTTAAGAGTCTATGAAACTATGTATAATATGTCTGAGAATAAATAATATGCCCGAGATCACACAGTGAGAAATTGAAAAGTATTATACTTAAACCTGGGAATTTTGACTCCAAGCCCAGTACTTTTTAACTAAACTATCTTCTGTAATGGAATTACTCTTCAAAAGCCAAATTACTGACTTTTGGGAAATCAAGGATGTAACAGAATTAGATATTGTATACAAAGCAGTATTTTGGCATGTTTAACTTTCCCAATAAATATGTAAATAGCTCTTTCAATTAGCAACAGTGAAAATGGTTGTGAGATAACCTCCCAGTTGTCATTTTCTCATGTCTTATCTGAGCACCCCAGATCTTGCTAACATATTTGAGAATTAGCTACCATTTCTGTGTGCTCAAGCCCAGGTATTTATTTATGTATGTGTGCGTGTATATCAATAGGAATTGCAAGAGTGAAAATTGAATAACTTAAAATCTCTCTCAATTACAAAATATTAGATTAACTTCCTGTCTAATTAAAAATATCAGAAGACACATTAATTCGCCAATACCTACATTCTTTTCTGCTTTGAGGCATTTAAAGGTCAAGCTTAAATTCTCTTTCCACTTCACTAATCTTTATCTTGTCTTTTATTGTCCTTGTAAAACAAACATCCTCTACACAGATGCTCCAAGAAATGGGCATCGTGGAAGGTTTTGAATGTAATGGTTAAGCAATACAGAGATACAGACAGTCTTCTCTTTGCTGAATCATAATGATTGGTGAAACTATTTTACCATTTTCAGTTTTTATTCATAAACATGTCACTGTACTAAGAACTTTATTACTATTCTGTCTTCATAGCAACACTCAACATTGGATTTAACTATTCTTCTCATGTTGAATAAAGGAAAAGAGTCATTAGTTAAATAACTTTCTGAATTTCTTGAGTAACTAGCAAAGCCAGGATTTAAGCCCTGTTGGGCCAATTCTGAGTCCTTGGTCTTAGAACTCTGCATAACATTTCATACACCATGACAGTATATCACGTCCCTTCATACTCACATGATATTGGCCAGCTTTTAGCCTTTGTTCTGAAAGTGCATTTGGCATGCAGTAATAGATTATAAAAGATTAACACTGTCCGTTTTAATTTTTTATCTTGGTTTAATGAGGCTAGAAGATAAAGTACCTTGTAAGATTTAAACAGTATAATAATCAATAAGCATAGTTATAATATTCATAATAATGGAAGGCCACAACCATCATTTTTATTTGAATCTAATGTTAATGTTTCACTAATGAGTCTAAAGCACTGTTTATATTTATTACTTAGACTTATAAAATAATAATATTTAAGTAGTGATAAAATTATATATCTCCCCAAAATACTCATTGTTTTTGCTTGAGTTTATCTATTCTCAAACAGAATAGAAAGGTTGAAAGGTTTAAGATTGACTATAAAAATCTTTTCAAAATTTTATTATTTTTCTTTTCCATATTGATTATAAAAATCTTAACAATGAATCATTTTGTGAATGAAATGATAAAGACCAATGTGCAGTATGAAGTTTATCATAACTGTTCTCTGATGTGGTTATGCTGCATTGAGTCACTGTACTTTATCAGAGATTCATACCTACTGCCCATACTCATACTGGTAAAGCATGATCATCTTGCTATATTAAAGAAACAGAGATCAGATTCAAAGGGTTTGTGGAAGCTAGAATCTGTGAAATAGAGTAGTGGAGAGGAGGGAAATACTTAGGTAAAGGGATCAGAGATCCTTCTGGGTGGTGCACGCCTGTAATTCCAGCTGCTCTGGAGGATAAGGCAGGAGGATGGCAGGTTCAAAGGCAGCTTCAGCAACTTAGGGAGGCTCTAAGCAACTTAGTGAGACCCTGTCTCAATTAAGAAATAAAAAGGACTGAAATAAGGCTCAGTTAACCTTTCAGTTAACCAGTACCTCTGGGTTCAATTCTTGCTACCACCAAAAAAAAAAAAAAAAAAAAAAGTGATTCAGAAATCTGAAAATACCTTTCAGTCTGTTAGGAAATCTAAGGCCTACATGCACAGGGTGAAATTCTAGGAGGCTGGAAAGGGTTATCAAGAAATATGTACATAGGGTAATGATGTCTGTAAGAAATAAAAATAATAAAAAGAAAAAAAGAAATAGGTGTTGAATAGCACCCACACAGGACTTGGAGGTTTCAAATTCTAACCAGCCAAGGCAGAAAGTCCTCATAAATAACAGCAGCATTCAGAGAGGCACTAGAAGAGTCAGGCCTTAGTAATGCAGTTAATGTAACTATGAAACTGTACCTATGTAACTATGAAACTCCGCCTCCCGCAAGAGTTAAAACAAGTCAGAGCTACAACATCGTAGCTCAGTGATAGAGCACATTCTTAGCAAGATCCAGGCCTTGAGTTTATTCCCCAGGACTATAGATCAGGAAGGAAAGAAGAAAGGAAGAAAGGGCCAAAGTGATCTGTGTGTAGATAAATTTACTTCCAGAGCAAAATCAAATTCATTAAAGGAAAAAAAAAAAACCCTGTAATCCCAGTGGTTTGGGAGGCTGAAGCAGGAGAATTGAAAGTTCAAAGCCAGTCTCAGCAACTTAGCGAGGTTCTAAGCAACTCAGTGATACCCTGCCTCTAAATAAAATACAAAAAAGGACTCAGTGGTTAAGTGCCCCTGAGTTCAACCCCTAGTAACAAAAATTAAAAACAACACACAAAACAACAAACATTTAGAAATGTAGAAAATATGATATGCAGCTTCTGTTTTACTAGCTATATCAAATATCAGGCAACATACAATCATAAGCAAAAGCAATAACCAGAAAGAATATGTGATGAATATGAGATTAGCAGGCAAGATCTCTAAAGTAGTTGTCACGGTGGGGGTACAGCTCAGTGGTATGGTTAGACTAGTTTTCTAGCATGGGTGAGTCCCTGGGTTGGATGCCTAGCACACAATAATAATAATTTTTAAAAAAGTAGATGTTATAAACCTATTCACAGATTAAGGAAAATATAACATGAATGAGGAAAGAATTGGAAGACAAACAAAACTAAGTGCAACTTCCAGAGATGAACATACATGATATATACTAAGCAATTTGCTGGCTGAAATTAATTGTATATTATATATGACAGAAGAAAATATCAGTTACCTCAATCATAATAATAGAATCTATCTAATCAAAATAGAAAGAGGAAAGAATTGAAGAAAAAAATTAGCAGAGATCCAGCAACTCTGGATTTGATGTTGATTTGAGACAACATCAAATGATGTAACATCTGTGAATTTCATAAGTCTAAAACCTAAAGTGAGGAAAATTAGAGATAGAACAAATATTTAAAGAAGTAAAGACTAAACTTCTCCAAATATGATAAGCTACAAGGAAAAATAGCCAAATATCTAGTTGCACTGAGATATTTTAACACAGTTCCCAATAACTGATAAATCATCCACACAAGATTAAAAGCTTTGCCATTTATACCTGTTTTTCATATGACACTTGTTCTGGTGGAAGGCAGACACCACATAAGAAGTTAAAATACCCTGAAACTGACCACTGGAGAGACCAGGTACAGGTATGTGAAAGCCTCCAATGAACTGCCAACAAAGAACCGGAATCAACTCACAGCTATGTAATGAGCCATGTTAGGGGTGGACCCAACTGATCCTTCAGGGGTTTGTAACATGATCCAGTATCTGGATATATCCTCAAATAAACTCAATAAAATGTGCCAAGCTGTACTCTTTCCTAATTCCTGACCCATGAAATAAAATTGTTTAAAGCTGCTTAATTTTGAGGTATGTTCTTATGCAGAAATTGATAATTAGAACAGTAATAATTTATAATTAAAAATTCTCAGTTGAGCATGTTGGTGTAATCCCAGAAACTCAGGAGGTTGAGATGAAAGGATTATAAGTTTGAGATCAGCCTCAGCAACTTAGGGGGAGACCTTATCTCAAAATAAAATGATAGAAAGTACTAGAGATGTAACTCAGTGGTAAAGTGCCCCTGTGTTCAATTCCAGTAACAAACAAACAAAAAAAAAAACAACAAAACCTCACATGCACATGGTTTCAACCTGTAGGCTGAGATGCTTTAATAGAAAATGATGCTAACTTTTTAGCAATAAAAAATAAATAAATGTAAGTACTACTTCCAAAATCAGAATTAATGATCTATTTTGCTCTTGTTCTATAATGTAAGCCTAAATTTGTTATACCAACCCAATAAAGACATGCCATGAAATTTAAAAAATAAATGCTTAGTTGTAGAGGTCAATATCAATTTTGATCAAAGTTGCAAAAATCCGAATCAATATATTTACAAATGTATCCAGTGATAGATCATAGAAAGAGATAGAGAGACAGAGATAGAGAAAGAGAGGTTAGATATGCCATGGGCAAATTATAATTTCTCCAGAATGTAACATTGTTTTTGACATTTGAAAATCAATCAGTATAGCTCAACATATTAACAGAATAAAGGAGAAAAATAAATGTATTATCACTATATATTCAACAGAATCAAATTTAAAATTCATTCACCATAAACTGTGTCTTAGCAAATTAATATTCTTACATGTCTATTGAGAAAGTTATTAGATGTAGCTACTGGGGAAAACTATTATGGCATTATCAGATTTGCACATATGTCTGCCCAATGGCCCTAAATTTTTACTCCTAGCTTGATACTCAATATTACATGCACATAAACAATAAATTTTTTCTAAGTTCATCATTTAAAATAAGTTCAAAATGGAAATAATCCAAATGCTCTGCACATTTGAATAAGTACTTTGTTTTATTCAAAATAAAAAATACATAGCAATAAATATAAAAGTGTACCAGTAAGAACTTAGATAATATCATGAACAAAGTATTGAATGAACACAGAGAAGAATAACCATATGGTACCATTTTTTAAAAAATTACCAAAATAATAAAACTAATCTATAATTTTAAAATTCAAGATAGTAATTATATTTGAGGAGGAAGCAGGGGGGATAATTTAGAGGTGTCCTGAGGAGGCATAGGACATACTGGTGATGAACATTTGCTGATATGTGTTTATGATTTCTTAGGTCTATTCATTTATTGATAGTCGTTGGTAAGCAAAGAAATGCCCCATCCTCCAAAGATGATCCCAATTCCTAGATCTGTCAGTGTGCTAGGTGACATGGAAAAGACAAACTGAGGTTGAATATGGAATTAAGGTTACTAGTAAACTGACCTTGAGACAGAAAGTTACCCTGGTTTATCTGGAGTTATGGTTTAGATATAAGGTGTATGCTCATGTGTGAGACAATGCAAGAAAGTTTCGTGATGAAACAATTGGGTTTTAAGAGGTTTAACCTAATCAGTGCATTAATTCCCTAATAGGAATTAAATTGTTAGTAAGTGTAGACTGGGTAGGCTGGGGCTGGAGGAGGCAGGTACTGGGGATGTGCCTTTGGAGTTTATATATTGTTCTTGTTCAGCAGAGTTCCCTTTACTTCCTGTTGGTCATATCCTGAGTTGTTTTCCTCCAACACACTCTTCTGTCATGATGTTCTGCCTTACCTTGGACCCTGTGGAATGGAGTCAGCCATCTTTGGATTGAGTCCTTTGAAACTGTGAGCCCCCAAATAATTTCTTCAACTGTTCTTATCAGATCTTTAAGTCACAGCAGTGAAACAGCTGACTAAAATACTGGCTGAGGTAGAATGGGAGATAACAGCCCTTACAAGTAGGAAAGAGTGACAAGAGAATAAGAACCCGAGGACCCTACCTCACATTGCTGCCTTTGAAGATGGAGGAACAGTGCCCCAAGTCATGGAATTTGGGTGGTTTCAGAACTTGAGGAAAACAAAGGAAACCAGATTGTCTTCAGATACACCAGAAGGAACACAACATACTGACAGTTTGATTTCTGCTCAGTGAGACCCATTTCTGAATTCTGACTTCCACAATTGAAAGATAATAACTTTGTCTTGTTACATATCACTATAATCATGATAATTTGTTGTAACAATTGGGAAACCAGTATTTAAGTCTTGAAACATGAATTATTGTGCACTTTTTGTCATATTAAATATTTCAATAAAATATTATATATATGGTATTACATGACAAATTCAACATTAAAGTTCCTAAAAATGCATGTTTCACTGTATGAAATTAACAACTGGGAATAATCTAAGTAGGAAAATTATTGATATCAATGAGAAAGCAGCTTTCCTAGTGAATTCCCAAACTACATATAATAGGTGTTAAAGGTTACTTCCCAAAGCAACTACATTTTAATTCTCAGACTCTATGGATATTTTACTTTATATAATGAAAGAGTCTTCACAGATGTAATTAAGAATCTTGAGATGGTGTAATTATCCTGGATTATCTGAGTGTATTTAATGTAATAACATGTATCTTTATATGAATGAAGGAGGATCATAGTGGAGAGGACACTGGAAAGAGAGGTCAGGGAAATATAAGGCCATGATCCAAGGATTCGCTAACCTCTAGAACCTGGAAAAGCTATAGAAACTGATAATGTCCTGACTCACCCTCTAACATATTTCAGTCTTAAGAACACCAGATGATAAATTTGTATTGTACATCACAAATTTTGTGAAATTTTTACAGTAACAATAAGAATCTGTACATCCACCCTCAGAATAATATAAGTGCCCACTGCCAATTAATTACTTTCTTGGATATTCTTCCAATTGAGCTTAAATCTATAGATAATGGATTCTGGACAACTGACTTCACATAATTGACATATGTAGACAGTGGCAAGATTTCTCCTACTCACCCTTATGATCTTGGGTACTATTGAACTTACACTCATAATTGAATGATTCAAAGTTAAGAGTTTTGAAAACACAAATGTTGGCCTGCCTGGTATGAGTACCCTATGGCCTGGGTATAAAACTGACAGATGCAAAGGCCTATATTCTTTAGAACCTGTTTTACAAACTTTGATAGTGAGCTAATTACACTGTTTGAGACCTCAAAGAAAGTAGAAAGTGTACTGTTTTCAGGAAGTCCCTCAGGCAAGAATTTTCAGTCTATCTAGGACGTAAAGGAGATTTCACACTGAAACAAATAAACATGGAGGGTTACTTTAAAAATTCAAGTAATGACTTTTAACTCAGGATAGCACAATGTTTCTTTGGCTTATAAATATTGTGCTTTAATCTTGTTGGGTTTTTACTTACAAAATATTTAACCTTTTAACCTTATTTTTTTCTGAGTGTTTGATGATACAAAAGTTTTATATACAAATTTTAATACCATTATGAATTTTTGCCTTTAAGGCATTTGGTGTTTAAGCATTTATCCTTGGAATCCTTTGTTGAGCTACTGATTGTGCAAGACGGTTGAACAAACTACAAAAGAAGATATAAAGGATTTATTTTCCATCTAGATACAAATTGGAGTTTATTCAAATAATGTATCCATTTGGCCCATTTTAAAGATTCTTGGTGTTGAAAATCCATGACACCTATCTGCGGCCCCTAAAAATCCTCAAAGAACTGTGATTACAGTTGAGGGAAGTGTCATGAAGATGGGAACAGTTATGCCACAGTAGACTGCTTTTCAAGAGGGCCATCTGTACCCTGAAAATGCATTATATGGGATTAAACCCAATATGATAAAAGGGGAGGAAAACACTCAGGCACATAGTAGTGAAAGATATTTTTCCTTCTCCTAGTTTCTTTCTATGTTGATGGATATCATTAGATAAACTTCTAATCTCTCTTCATCCCCTTTATTTCCTCAGATGAAACGATTTATTGAACTGATACATATGGGATCAAATGACAGATATGTGTAAGCCTGCCCTCCTTTTCTTGGGTTGAGCATCCTTCGGGATCAGATATTCAATACAATTCTTTCTAGGGGCTGCCTTGTGTATTCCTCTGCTGGTGGGCATCCATAAGCCCACCCAACAACTAGGAAGAGCCACACTACATCATTGCCATCCAGATTATTAACGAAAAAGATGTTGACCTCCCATGAGTTATTCTTTATTTTTTTTTCCTGCTTTTTCAGAAACCACGAGGGGAAACTCATAGTATGTTTATAATTCTTCTAATCACCCAAATTCTCTGCACTATGTATGTGTGAAGCAAATGAGATGCAGGATATCAAGTGAACTGCTATCACAAAATAAACCGATGCAGTCTTTCTAGAAAGCAATCCAAAAGCACTGAGTACACTTATATTTTATAATGTGGAAGTTCAAATAATGAGACTACTCTGTAGATACTTTCTTATATTCCCAAATGGACATATGAAAGATAACTACCACAGCATTGTTTGCCTTAGTGAGTTGCTGGGGGTGATTTAGATGTCTATTTCAAATAAAATGTGTTCAAAATCCTTTGTGCAATATTTTCTAGAAGGCAAGAAAAATGAATTATATGTTTATATGGCAACATAGATAGAACACCAAAACATAATGTTAAATGAAAAATAAAACATCTGGACTATGGTTTCATTTATTCACATTATAATCACATATGTAAAATTAAAGTATGTACCTTTTAAGGATGTGACCATATAGGAGCATATCTTAAACACATTAGAGTACATATCTATGGAGCGTAGGTACACAGGAGAGAGGAGATTGGGAGAGTTAGTTTACAACATAGCTTGTTGGGCCTCACACAAGAGGTTCATACTCAATACATTGATGTTACCCAACCAGGCCTATTTATTACCATGAAGCAAACTAACCATTTTAAACAAGAAGTTTTGCAAAAGAGAAATTGTATTTGTGAGTCAGCAAGTTTAAAAATGTGAGAGCAAGTCTCAAGTCTGCCTCCTCCTTGACAATAGGGTTTGGAGCTATTTATGGGGTAAAAAAGCAGGATGATTTAAGGCGTGGGGAAAGGTGAGTCAAGTTGAAGTAATTAGTGGTCTGTGCATGTATAATCTCCTCATAGTTTATGTGTTCAGAAAACATTGGTATTTGCATGATCCAGGGTGAACTTTTCAGTTTCCCAAAGTCAAAGAAGTCAGCCATCAGAGATCTGCATTAGCCCAAGGAGAAAGCAACTGTTTACAACAAAAGCAGCATTCAAACCCCTGAAAAGTCACCTAGGAAATGCTTACCATCATGACTCACACATTGGAGATATTATCTACAACAGTGTGGTGGGAGATTAATACATTGCTTAGCTATATGATTTTTAAAGTCCACCAGAAGCAAGAAGCTAAAGCAAGTGAAGCCAAAACATTTTTTTTTTTTTTTTCCGGCTTTCCCTTGGATTCATTGTTAGCAATTAGCAATAAGAAATTTTTAAATGCTCCATTCAGACAAGCATGGTGGTTCATGACTGTAATCTTAGCAAGATCTTGGGATGATAAAACCGGAGGATCACAAGTTGGAGGCCAGTCTCAGCAATTTAGCAAGACCCTAAGCAACTTAGTGAAATCCTGTTACAAAATAAAAAATAAAAAGAGGTGGTGAGGTAGCTCAGTAGTAAAGCACCTCTGGGTTCCATATTCAGTACCAAAATAAAAACAAAAACAAAATGAAAAAAGACCCAAAACTATACTAAATACATTAGTTTCAAGAACCCTAAGATTCAGATTCATGAGTAGATTGTCTAAGAAACTCCTTTTTTTTTCCAAATTACTCAAGATTTTAAGTATTACTTACCCTTTCAAAATAGCTCTTTCAGCTGAAAAGTTGCTGTTTCCTGAAAGTAAAATTCAAAAGACTGCTTTCTCCATGAAAGCTTCATAAATTCCCTCAGATTTTAAGTGGTAGCTCTCATATTTCAGTTCCAACTGCCATGCTAGAATATTCTTTTATGACACATTTAACATTTTACATTAATTGCAATGATTTAGCTCTGGTTTCTAAATTTATATTTTGGGGTTTGGGGAATAGAACCAAGGGCCTCATGCACCCTGTTTTCTCACTTACTTAACGTTCTGAAGAAAGCTCATTAAAGAAGGAAGATTACCTCACATATTTTGGTCATTCAATAAGTGTCTATGAGTGGATTAATAGATCAATGAATTCACACATGTATATGTGGCATCTGCATACATTTTTTTATGCATTTTAATCCTCCAAAGAGAATTAGTGATGATTGAGAAATAACTTTGTGTTTTTTCTTTTTTGTTCAGAAGTATGCTATATTGTGGAAATAAAGATAGTAAACTAGGTCTTTTATTTAAATGATATGTTTACTAAGACCCTCACTGAACTTTGTGGTATAAAATAAAAAGCACACACAAAAAAAGGGAGACTGCTGATCTCTCTTTTCTTTTACTAGTAAGCATTGTGGATTTGAGAAATACACACACACACACACACATACACATACACACCACACACACAATCTATGTACTTTAATTTCCACATTTATAATAAAGTATCTGAATAAGAAATTTCCCAAGATGTTCTTAAGCACTAAAATCCATTATTTATACCACTTGGTGTTATAAAATTACAAATTCCCATTCCATTTATGCCTTAATTGCACAAGACTATCAAACCATTTTCAATGCAGTCTAGTAAACTAATTTATATTTAATGTTTTTGTAGTTAGATAATTATAAAATATGTACTCTTGTCATTTCACATGAATTGTAATGATTGTTTTTCATTATCATTTTTAAAATGTATCCAGTGAAATCACCATAAACCCTTCTGCTAACTTTCAAGCATCTAAGAAGGGAAAATTCAATAGTGAAATTCAGATATTGCTTTAAATTAATCCAGGACTTTTCAACTACACCTTTTCACCAATATCAAATTCACTAGATTTTAATTTATCATATTGCTGCCCATAAAAGACTGAAATTTTCCTGCTTCACTAGAACTAGAATTGACTAATGAAAGAAGAGCCAACATTGTCCAGGAGATTCTCTACGTGACTTTGATGTTTGCAACCTTATCCTAACCTGTCCTCTCCTTTGCCATCTCTGCTGGATGAAATGCTGATGGTTACCTGGAGCTACCTTAGGTGACAAAGATGAGGGTGCCACCCTAGGATAGTTGAGCAACAAGCAAAAGTCTGGGTCTATAAAAAATATAAAGAATTTCCATATCATTCTCAGGTTTAATATATGAGAGAACACAAACCTGGTGTATTAATGTCAACTGTCTTTTAAGTAGTTTTACCAGCCAAGCACTGTGATGAAGTCATGAATAGAGTGTAATTGGAACAAGTTAAAGATTGTATGTGACAAGTTCTGTACAGAATTAAAGGGATAATATTATCGACAATAAAACACAAAGAAGATGGCATTTAAGAATTGATAGTCTCAGTGGTGACTGTCTGGTAAGGGTAATTAGTAAATGTCAACTATCCTTGAAGCAAATCAACAACTCCATTTGAAAATTTAACACATTATTTGTAGATTAAAAATAATACTTAATAAATGCATTGCAATAGGCCACATTCGGAAAAGAATAATTTGAAAGTATAGTGCCTTTTCTAAAGCATGTTGGTATAGAACTGTGTAAAATTACAGAACCATAGAAATAGGATCAATAGTACAGTTGTAGAGCATGGTCCTTTTATAAAATCTTCTTTAGTGTCCTGTATTTACTTGAGACTTTTGTTCCTTCAGTGGGGAGGAATTAGGCCAGATTCCATGTTTTTCTGGGATGGTGACTGCACCCTTCTCTAGGCCTAAACTACCCAGGGGGACTTGCCTCTCTCTACTTATGTCCTCAGTCTTTCTCATAACCACCTAAGGAGGTAATGGGTTAGAAATCTCCTTCAGTTAGTGGCTCCCTGAGGTCTTACACTCTCTGGTTAGCCCATACTCAGCTGGTCACAATTTATTAAAAATTTCTGCTGAATTCCTTCCTGCACTTACTTCCTTGTTCCTTTCTTCCCCGCATGTTCTTATGTGAGCCAGTACATACGCCCACCACTTTTTCCTTGGAGACATTTGACTTCCCTTAAATTCCAGTGAGAGGCTAATCCTACAGCAGGAGTTCTCAAATGTGTTTAAGGAAATTGTTAATTTTGTAGATGATCTGGGTTTACATACCATTAGTTTGAGAGTGATGAACTCCTCAGGTTTCTGCCTTCCAAGGGCAGCTGGAAGTTTAAGACTTTGTTAAGAAGTATTTTTGATTGCATGCATCCAATTTAAGATTCATTAATATGCAGTATCCTAGATATGTTCACAAGTTTTCTTTTTTCTTTTAACTCAAAACTTTTTCCAAGCTTGATTTCTTTCTTACAGTTTTAGAAAAAAGAAAATTTGTCCTAATCATTAATGAACACTGAAGGCTAACCTGACCCAGTACCCATTTACTGATTTTGACCATGTATGTATCGTATAGTTATTTTATGGCAACTACATTATATTCTTCACATCCATGTGACAAGTACAGAATTCTAATACTCTCAACTAACTACAAAGTTCACCTCCTTGTACCTTTATTCTGTATCAATGGAGGTTTGTTTTCCCATTTTCCAATCAATGATAAAATGACGTACTACACTGAAACCTTATTTTAACCACTGGGTTAAAGTCTTTCCTTAATTCCTGCCCAGTACTAGCTCTTTTTCCTTCAAAGAAAGATGTAGTTTCCATATTTTCAATTTTTCTCTGAAATTAGAATCAATATTCTATCGAAGACATGAGCATTAATATAGTAAAGACTAGTTATGACATGTCTAAATCAATGTGTATGATTTCTCTGACATCATCTTTGATCAAGAGAATGTCCATATGACTCTGCATTTCTTTTTAAAATGTTTTGTTAGTGCATTATAGTTATACATAATAGTGAGGTTCATTTTGACATAATCATACAGGTATGGAATATAATTTATCCCATTTCAGTTCCCAGTACTTCCTCTTTCCTTCAAGTCTCACTCCCCAGTTCCCCTTCTTCTACTCTATTGGTCTTCCTTTTCTATTGCTTTTTAAACTGTTGTTTTATATATATTGTTTTATATATATATATATATATAACTGTTGTTTTATATATATTTTATATATGTTGTTTTATATATATATATATATAAAGTTGAAATCCACTGTGGTATAGCCATATATGTGTACAGCATAACTTGGTCAATTTCATCCTATAGTTCTTCCTTTTTCCCATCCCTTCCCCCTCCTCCTCAATCCCTTTCCTCTGCTCCACTGATCATCCTTTTATTTCCATGGGATTCAGCATTCCTTTTCTCCTTTATGTCTTTAACTTTTGCACATGAGAGAAAGCATTCACCCCTTGACTTTCTGATTCTGGCTTATTTTACTTAGCATGATGTTCTATACTTCCATTCATTTACCATCAAATGCCATAATTTATTTCTTCTTTATGGTTTAGCAAAACTCCATTATGTATATATAACACATTTTTGTAAACTATTCATCAGTTAACAGACAGCTGGGCTGGTTCCATAACTTGGTGATTGTGCATTGTACTGCTATGAACATTGATGTACATGCATCACTATGGTATACTGATTTTAGTTCTTTTGGATAAACACCAAGGCGAAGAATATCTGGCGATTCATATACAGGTTCTATTCCTAGTCTTTGGAGGCCTCTCACTACTGCTTTCCAGAGTGGTTGTACTAATTTTTGCTCCCACCAACAATGTATGAAGGCACCTTTACCCCACATCCTTGCCAGCATTTATTATTATTTGTATTCTTTATGATTATCATTCTGACTGGAGTGAGATGAAATGTCAGTGTAGTTTTTCTTTGCATTCCCCTGATTGCTAGGAATATTAAACATTTTTTTCATATATCTATTGTCCATTTTTATTTGTTCTTTTGAGAAATGTCTGTTTAGTTCTTTTTTTTTATTGTAAACAAATGGGATACATGTTGTTTCTCTGTACATGGAGTAAGGCATATCATTTGTGTAATCATAAATTTAATAGGGTAATGTTGTTTGATTCATTCTGTTATTTTTCCCTCCCCCTCACCCCTCCCACCCCTCTTTTCCCTCTATACAGTCCTTCCTTCCTCCATTCTTGCCCCACTCCGTAACCCTAACACTAACCCTAACACTAACCCCTCCCACCCTCCCATTATGTGTCATCATCTGCTTATCAGCGAGATCATTCATCCTTTGTTTTTTTGAGATTGGCTTATCTCACTTAGCATGATATTCTCCAATTTCATCCATTTGCCTGCAAATGTCATAGTTTTATCATTCTTTATTGTGGAGTAATATTCCATTGTATATATATATATATATATATATATATATATATATATATATATATACACACCACAGTTTCTTTATCCATTCATCAATTGAAGGACATCTAGGTTGGTTCCACAGTCTGGCTGTTGTGAATTGAGCAGCTATGAACATTGATGTGGCTGTATCTCTGTAGTATGCTGATTTTAAGTCCTTTGGGTATAGGCCAAGGATTGGGATAGCTGGGTCAAATGGTGGTTCCATTCCAAGTTTTCTAAGGAATCTCCATACTGCTTTCCAGAGTGGCTGTACTAATTTACAACCCCACCTGAAAAAATGTTCAACATCTCTAGTAATAAGAGAAATGCAAATCAAAACTACCCTAAGATTCCATCTCACCCCAATTAGAATGGTGATTATCAAGAACACAAGCAACAATAGGTGTTGGTGAGGATGTGGGGAAAAAGGTACACTCTGTTTAGTTCTTTTGACCATTTATTAATTGGGTTCTTTGTTTTTTGATGTTGTTTTATTGAATAACTGGCAATGATTTTCTCTCATTCTGTAGGCTTTCTCTTCATACTCTTGTTTCCTTTGCAGTGCAGAATTTTTTAATTTCATGCTATCCCACTGGATTCTTGGTTCTATTTCATTCTTTTCTTTTAATTTATTTTTATTGCAAACAAATGGGATATATGTTGTTTCTGTTTGTACATGGATTAACAGCATACCATTTGCATATTCAAACATTTACATAGGGTAATGTTGTTTGATTCATTCTGTTATATTTTCATTCCTCCCACCCCTCCCACCTCACCTTTCCTTCTATACAGTCCCTCCTTCCTCTATTCTTGCCACCCTCCCAACCCCCATTATGTGTCATCATCCGCTTATCAGTGAGATCATTCATCTTTTGGATTTTTGAGATTGGCTTATCTCACTTAACATGGTATTCTCCAATTTCATCCATTTGCCTGCAAATGCCATAATTTTATTATTCTTTATAGCTGAGTAACATTCCATTGTATATATATACCACAGTTTCTTTATCCATTCATCAATTGAAGGGCATCTAGGTTGGTTCCACAGTCTGACTATTGTGAATTGAGCAGCTATGAACATTGATGTGGCTATATATCTGTAGTATGCTGATTGTAAGTGCTTTGGGTATAGATCAAGGAGTGGGATAGCTGGGTCAAATGGTAGGTCCATTCCAAGTTTTCTAAGGAATCTCCACACTGCTTTCCAGAGTGGCTGCACTAATTTGTAGCCCCACCAGCAATGTATGAGTGTACCTTTTTCCCCACATCCTTTCCAACACCTATTGTTGCTTGTATTCTTGATAATTGCCATTCTAAGTGGGGTGAGATGGAATCTTAGTGTAGTTTTGATTTGCATTTCTCTTATTACTAAAGATGGTGAACATTTTTTCATATGTTTGTTGATTGCTTGTACATCTTCTTCTGTGAACTGTCTGTTCATATCCTTAGCCCATTTGTTGATTGGGTTATAGGTATTCTTCATGTAGAGTTTTTTGAGTTCTTTATATATTCTGGAAATTAGTGCTCTCTCTGAAGTATGAGTGGCAAAGATATTCTCCCACTCTGTAGGCTTTCTCTTCACATTGCTGATAGTTTCCTTTGCTGAGAGAAAACTTTTAGTTTGAATCTATCCCAGTTATTGATTCTTGCTTTTATTTCTTGTGCTATGGGAGTCCTGTTAAGGAAGTCTGATCCGAAGCCAACAAGGTGAAGATTTGGACCTACTTTTTCTTCTATAAGATGCAGAGTCTGTGGTCTGATTTCAAGGTCCTTGATCCATTGTGAGTTGATTTTTGTGCATGGTGAGAGATATGGGTTTAGTTTCATCCTGTTGCATATGGATTTCCAGTTTTCCCAGCACTCTTTGTTGAAGAGGCTATCTTTTCTCCATTGCATATTTTGGCAACTTTGTCTAGTATGAGAAAATTGTATTTATTTGGGTTTGTGTCCATGTCCTCTATTCTGTACCATTGATCTACCTGTCTATTTTGGCGCCAATACCATGCTGTTTTTGTTACTATTGCCTTGTGGTATAGTTGAAGTTCTGGTATTGCGATACCCCCTGTTTCATTCTTCCTGTTAAGGATTGCTTTAGCTATTCTGGGTTTCTTATTCTTCCAGATGAATTTCATGATTGCTTGCTCTATTTCTATAAGGTACGTCATTAGAATTTTAATTGGAAATGTATTGAATCTCTATAGAACTTTTGTAGTATGGCCATTTTGACAATATTAATTCTGCCTATCCAAGAACGTGGGAGATCTTTCCATTTCTAAGGTCTTCCTTAATTTCTTTCTTTAATGTTTTGTAGTTTTCATTGTAGAGATCTTTTACCTCTTTGGTTAGATTGATTCCCAAGTATTTTATTTTTTTTGAGGCTATTGCAAATGGAGTTGTTTTCCTCACCTCCCTTTCAGATGTTTCATCACTTGCGTATAAAAATGCTTTAGATTTATGCATGTTGATTTTATAACCTGCTGTTTTGCTGAATTCATTGATGAGGTCTAGAAGTTTTCTGGAAGAGGTTTTTGGATCTTCTAAATATAGAATCATGTCATTAGCAAATAGTGACAGCTTAAGTTCCTCTTTTCCTATTTGTATCCCTTTAATTTCTTTGGTCTGCCTAATTGCTCTGGCCTGAGTTTCGAGGACAAGGTTGAATAGAAATGGTGAAAGAGGACATCCCTGTCTTGTTCCCGTTTTTAAAGGGAATGGTTTCAGTTTTTCTCCGTAAAGAATGATGTTGGCCATGGGCTTAGCATAAATAGCCTTTACAATGTTCAAGTTTGTTTCTACTATCCCTATTTTTTCTAGTGTTTTGAGCATGAAGGGGTGTTGTATTTTGTCGAATGCTTTTTCTGCATCAATTGAAATAACCATATGATTCTTATCCTTAAATCTATTGACATGATGGATTACGTTTATTGATTTATGAATGTTGAACCATCCTTGAATGCCAGGGATGAACCCCACTTGATTGTGGTGCACAATTTTCTTAATATGTTTTTGGATACAGTTTGCCAATATTTTGTTAAGGATCTTTGCATCTATATTCATTGAGGATATTGGTCTAAAATTTTCTTTCCTTGATGTGTCTTTTCC
The DNA here is from genome assembly GCF_902686445.1 of Sciurus carolinensis. Classification (NCBI taxonomy): domain Eukaryota; kingdom Metazoa; phylum Chordata; class Mammalia; order Rodentia; family Sciuridae; genus Sciurus; species Sciurus carolinensis. Next base: position 98,914,129 of record NC_062223.1, on the reverse strand, counting down.
TGGGTTGGGTATGAGGGTGATATTAGCTTTCAGAATGAGTTTGGTAGGGTACCCTCCTTTTCTATTTCCTGGAATACTTTGAGAAGTATTGGAATGAGTTCTTCTTTGAAGGTCTTGTAGAACTCGGCTGAGAATCCGTCTGGTCCTGGGCTTTTCTTGGATGGTAGATTTTTAATGGCTTCTTCTATTTCATTGCTTGATATTGATCTGTTTAAATTGTGTATGTCCTCCTGGTTCAGTTTGGAATGAGCATATGTCTCTAGAAATTTGTCAATGTCTTCGGTAGTTTCTCTTTTGTTGGAATACAGAATTTTCAAAGTAGTTTCTCATTATGTTATGTATCTCAGTGGTGTCTGTCATGATATTTCCTTTTGCATCATGTATTTTAGTAATTTGAGTCTTCTCTCTCCTTCTCTTTGTTAGTGTGGCTAAGGGTTTGTCTATTTTGTTGACTTTCTCAAAGAACCAACTTTTTGTTTTGTCAATTTTTTGAATAGTTTCTTTTGTTTCAATTTCATTGATTGCAGCTATGATTTTAATTATTTCCTGCCTTCTACTACTTTTGCTGATATTCTGTTCTTCTTTTTCTGGGGCTTTGAGCTGTAATGTTAGGTCATGTAGTTGTTGACTTTTCATTCTTTTCTGGAATGCGCTCCATGCAATGAATTTTCCTCTTAATACTGCTTTCATAGTGTCCCAGAGATTTTGATATGTTGTATCATCATTCTCAATGACCTCTAAGAATTTTTTAATCTCCTCTCTGATGTTTTCTGTTATCCATGTTTCATTTGATAGCATATTATTTAGTCTCCAGCTGTTGGAGTAATTTCTGTTTTTTATTTTGTCATTGATTTCTACTCTCAGTCCTTTATGATCTGATAGAACACAAGGCAGTATCTCTATTTTTTTGCATTTCCTAAGGGCTGCTTTGTGGCATAACATATGGTCTATTTTCGAGAAGGTTCCATGTGCTGCTGAGAAGAAAGTTAATCCACTCGTTGATGGATGGAATATTCTATATATGTCCATTAAGTCTAGGTTATTGAATGTGTTATTGAGTTCTATGGTTTCTTTGGTTGGTTTTTTTTGGAAGATCTATCTAGTGGTGACAGCGGTGCATTAAAGTCATCCAGAATTATTGTGTTGTGGTCTATTTGATTCCTGAAATTGAGAAGGATCTTTTTGATGTACAGGGATGCACCATTGTTTGGGGCATAAATATTTACTATCGTTATTTCTTCCTGATTTATGCTTCCCTTAAGCAGTATGAAATATCCTTCTTTATCCCTTCTGACTAACTTTGGCTTGAAGTCCACTTTATTTGATATAAGGATAGAAACCCCTGCTTTTTTACTGAGTCCATGTGCATGGTAGGTTTTTTCCCATCCTTTCACCTTTAGTCTGTGAATGTCTTTTTCTATGAGAGGCAGCATATTGTTTGGTCTTTCTTTTTAATCTATTGTGGCGGGCAAGACCCGGGGCCCAGGGTTATGCCACATGTATCCAAAGATGGCGACTGGCAAAGAGTCAAACGATGTGCTGAATGCGCCTTGAGAAAAACAGGAAGAGTTTGCCATTGGCTGTATGATAATTAGTTCAGCCACCTAGTGTGTGGACAGATATATCTTACATGTATGCTTGAGTTTGTGATCGCTTGACCTTTAATAGGATTGTATGGACATATCTGTTTACAATTGTATATGCATGAGACTGCTTACTTATTGAGGGTGTTATCCGAATAAAGCGGAAGCTGCTTCATGAACCTCTGAAGTGTATGTTTCATTTGTCCTGCTGGTCAGCGGCAAGCGGCAAGCCGCAAGTGGTGGCCCGGACAGGGAGCAATAGAGCTCAGGTAAGTAAAAGACAATATCTCATGTGGAAGGTGGCTAACCAGGAGTTATGTTCTGATACAGCCCGACATAATGCAGTTGTGAGCAATCCTCAATGGTCTCTAAACATGCTGACAGGCCAAGGACATATAAAGGGCAAGGTAATCAGATTAATTTTCACCCAGTGTGTATCAACAAATTAACCCTCAACTTTTAATCTATCATTTTATGGATGATATTTTGCTAGCTCATAAGGAAAAAACCTGGTCTTAGAGCAGTGTTATAATTTCTTACTAAAGTCACTGGAAAGATGGGGCTTACATATTGCAATTAATGAAGTACAAATGATAGACACCAAAAACTTCCTGGGATCTATCATAAATGTGACTATGGTTAAACCCATAAAAATTACCATTCAGGTGGACAAACTTAGAATTTTAAATGATTTTCAAAAACTTTTGGGTGATATTAATTTGATTAGACCTTATCTTCATTTAACCACCTCAAGTTTGGTCCCCCTGTTTGATATTCTTAAAGGTGATTCTGACCCCCTTTCTAAGCGGGTGCTTACCCCTAAGGCTCGAACAGCTCTCAAGCTTGTTGAAACAGCTATGGAAAAGGTTCATCTTGATCGTATTGACCTAGCTAAGCCTTTATCATTCATTGTCTTGGCCACAAATAAGTTACCCAGAGGAATGTTTTGGCAAAAGGGTCCTATTCTATGGGTTCACATGAAGGATAAGAAGGTCTTATCCTTATTTACTGAATCTGTGGCAGAATTAATCCTCAAGGTGTTAAAAGTATCCCTTTCCACCTTTGGTACTCAACATGTCACAGGAATTCCCTGCAATCCTACTGGACAAAGCCTTGTTCAGCATGCCCATTTAATGCTTAAAAACATGCTTTATAAACAAAAAGGGGGAATAGGGGCTTCATACAGATCCCCAAAAGAAAAATTATCTGTTGTCTTGTTCATATTAAATTTTTTAAATCTTGATTCTGAGGGCCGATCGGCTGCTGACCATCATTCAGAGCCTAATAAAAAACATCTACCTCAAGTGCTCTGGAAGGACATTCTATCCAGACGATGGAAAGGCCTGGATCCGGTGTTAATCTGGACCAGAGGGTGTGTTTGTATTTTCCCACAGGATGCACAATCACCAATTTGGGTGCCAGAGAGATTGGTCAAGGCCTCAACAGAGACCCAAAAACAGGAAGATGAGGAGGCTTCTCCCACTGATGGTGTTGGCTATTTCTCACCAAGTTAATGGAGGAGACTCACGTGAACTATGGGGGATAATAAAGACGTGACCCTATCCTGTACCCCTTACCAACTCCTCTATTCTATATCCTCCTATTTTTACAACAATTGGCCACATTTCTTCAGTCTGCTGTTCAATGGGGAAAAGAATGATTTGGGTTTGTCTGGGGGAGGTCTAATGTGTATTGTATCTGTTCTGTGTATATAGTGTTTATACAAAACAAGTATACATCGGCGCAGAGAAAGAGCCATTATTCGTCAAGCTCTCGTCGCAATTGATGCTGGCTTATCCCCCCAACTCTGGTTAAATATGCTGGACTGGTAGTCAAAGATGGGTAAGATTCATGGGGAGCTCATACCAACCTAAGACAGGAAATGAGGGCTAGAGCCTCATTGTCCAATGACGGGTAAGGATGTTGCTCTGCCATGGACAACCTAAGACAGGCAAGGTCTCTTTTATAAACAGATGGGGAAATGTGGCAGGCAAGACCCAGGGCCCAGGGTTACGCCACATGCATCCAAAGATGGTGGCTGGCAGAGAGCCAAAGGTCGTGCTGAATGCACCTTGAGAATAACAGGAAGCATTTACCATTGGCTGTATGATAATTAGTTCAGTCGCCTAGCGCGTGGACAGATGTATCTTACATGTATGCTTGAACTCGTGATCACTTGACTTTAATAGGATTGAAAGGACATATCTGGTTACAATTACATATGCATGAGACTGCTTATATATTGAGGGTGTTATCCGAATAAAGTGGAAGCTGCTTCATGAACCTCTGAAGTGTACATGTCGTTTGTCCTGCTGGTCGGTGGCAAGTGGCAAGCGGCGGCAAGCGGCAATCTATTCTGCCAGTCTATGTCTTTTGATTGATGAGTTTAGGCCATTAACGTTTAGGGTTATTATTGAGATATGATTTGTATTGCCAGTCATTTGGCTTATTTTTGGTTTTTAAGTTGGCTTGGTTTCTCCTTTGAGTGGTTTTTCTCTAGGGTAGTTCCTCCCTTTGCTGACCCACACTGTTGTTTTTCATTTCCTCCTCATGAAATATTTTGTTGAGAACATTCTGTAGTACAGGCTTTCTATTTGTAAATTCTTTTAACTTTTGTTTATCATGGAAGGATTTTATTTCATCTTCAAATCTGAAGGTTAGTTTTGCTGGGTATAGGATTCTTGGTTGGCAACCATGTTCTTTCAGAGCTTGAAATATGTTGGTCCAGGTCCTTCTAGCTTTTAGAGTCTGGGTTGAGAAGTCGGCTGCTATCTGCATTGGTCTCCCCATATATGTAATCTGATGCTTTTCTCTCACGGCCTTCAAAATCCTATCTTTATTTTGAATGTTAGGCATTTTCATTATAGTGCCTTGGTGTAGATATGTTGTGATTCTGTGCATTTGGTGTTCTGTAAGCCTCTTGTATTTGATTTTCCATTTCATTCTTCAGGTTTGGGAAATTTTCTGATATTATTTCATTGAATATGTTGTTCATTCCTTTGGTTTGTATCTCTGTGCCTTCCTCAATCACAATAATTCTTAAATTTGGTCTTTTTATGATGTCCCATAGTTCTTGGAGATTCTGTTCATGATTTCTTACCATCTTCTCTGTTTGGGAAACTTTCTTTTCAAGATTAAATATTTTGTCTTCATTGTCTGAGGTTCTGTCTTCCAAGTGGTCTAGTCTTTTGGTGATGCTTTCCATTGAGTTTTTTATTTGTTTTTTTGTTTCCTTCATTTCAAGGATTTCCGTTTGGTTTTTCTTGAGAATCTCTATCTCTTTGTTGAAGTGATCTTTTGCTTCCTGTAGGTGCTCTTTCAGCTTATTGGTATTATCATTCATTGCCTTTATTTGCTCTCTTATCTCATCCTTTGCTTCGTGAATCATCTTAATCATGTATAATCTGAAGTCCTTTTCTGACATTTTTCTAACATACTGTCATTGGATTCTATTAATATAGAATCTAGATTTGTTTGGATCATTTTCTTCCCTTGTTTTTTCATGTTGCTCATGTATCTTCCCCTCCAGCAGTGCACATCTGGGGTATTGCAGATTTCCCCCTATAGGCTTATAGTGGCCCTATGGGTTTCCAAAACCCTTTCTTTAAGGGGAGATCAATATTAGCAGTGCCCAAATCAGACACTTGCAATCCTAGACCAAATAGCCCCTATGAGGACAATAACAAAATTGTCATAGTAAACAAAATGATTTCAAATATTATCTTCGGTAAAACAAACAGATTTGCAAAAAGGTCTGCAGTTTCTAATGGAGGACAAAGATGATGCAGAGGGATTCACAATGTTGCTTTTAATGGGATAAGAAAAGAATATACAAAAGTTCTAGAAAATAGAAAGGGTGAGAGTGTAATCAAAAGAAATCGGATGTTAGCATGCAAAAAAGGGAGAAAGAGACTCTGAGGGAACAGGTAAACAAAAGGAAAAGAGAGCCAAGAAAAGTAAAGAAATAAAAACTTAAATTTTTTAAAAAGGAGAAAAAAGAAAATCTACTGTATAACCGTCATATACTAATGAAACCTCCCAGTGTTCAGTAGCCTGATGCATGAGAGGTACCTGATAATGAGCTTCAAGCCTCCAGCAGGTGTCACAGGATGGGATTTGCCCCATCCAAAGATCAGATCTACGGCTTCCAGGATTATCCAAGATGGTCACTCTGGCTTCGAAACGTGTTGGCAAATGGGGAGCTGCAGCTCAGGGGTGGATGTGGTCAGCTGGAGGTCCTGAAGATGGGATGCGGTTGGTCCAGCAGGGGTCCTTGAGGTCCAGTGTGTTTGGTGTGGTTGTGGGATCTTGGAGGCCGGGTGCAATCAGTCGGTCTGGGGTCCCGGTGATAGGGCGCAGTCAGTTGGTCTGGGAGTCCTGGTGGCAGGGAGGAGTCAGTCAATGTGAGGGCCCCAGAGGCAGGGAGTGATCAGTTGCACTTAGGTATCCTGGAGATGAGGCTCAGTGTCCGGCCAGGGATCCTACAGGGCCTGGCTGTTTTCTCAAAATGGCGGCAACCACATGTAATCAAACCTGCAAGTACTGTAACAGTGAACTTCCAGGCAACAACAGGCAGCTGGTGCTCCACTGGCGGTCGGCAATCAGTTTTCCTTGGTTCTATTTCTTAAGCTTTAGAACTTTTGTTAAGGAAGTCATTGCCTATACTAATACATTGGAGTATTGAGCCTATGTTTTTCTGTAGCAGTTGCAAAGTTTCTGGTGTAATCTCTAGGTCTTTTTTTATCAAATTTGAGTTGACTATTGTGCAGTGTGAAAGACACAGATCTATCTTCACTATTCTGCATATCGATCTCCAGTTTTTCCAGCTCCATTTGTATTGAAAATTGTTTTGCCACCCATCTCAGAAGCCCATCTAAAGTCTTTCTTTGCTTTAGTCCCTCTTCATAGGGTCATTTTCAAACCTAGGTATGTAGGTTTGAAACATTGTGGTATACCTACTTTTATTTTAGGTACAAAAATTTTATGATGAGGCTAATTGAAACTATATATCAGAGTTCCCTAAATAATGGACTGGATCTTTTATTTCTATGCATCTTAGTGGCCAGAGGAGAATTTAGCCACATATATTGAAACAACAACAACAACAAAAACCCTATAGGCTTAATGACAGATTCTATGTTCTATTCAGAAGATTTGAAAATTACAGTGTTAAACTAAGTTTAATTTTCTTCACCTAAAGCTCTTTTTATCTCTATATTTATAATCTCAAATGTTATTCTTATTTTGGAGAGGGGAAATGTTCTTTGCTCTCTCTGAAATTAGGACTCTGCACCTTATATGCTGTTCTTTCTTAGAGTCAAAGAATATTTATTTCAATGATATTTCCTTCTAAAATTACAAGTTTCTCTCTTTTTAAATTTCTTTTTATCAGAAAAAGATGTTTAAACCTTGAAATTGAAAACTAAATAAAAACACTAACTTTTAATGACAAGTTATAAACAGTCTTTTGTTCTCTTACATGTTAAATCGCACATTTCTTAATTAATTGGTTCTCATGTGCTGACAAAATAAGTTCATATTCACACCATCTACTTTTTCCTTAACAATATACATTGTGATTCTCTTCCTATTTATTTCCCTATAATACATATTACTAATATTTATAATTTTCTTGGTTCAGTTTCTTACTCATGAAGTGTATGTTATGTGGTTAATATATAGAAGGCACTGGAAAAGCTTAGGTAAACAATTTTGTGAAAAATAAGCATTCTGCTTATACAGGTGGCACCTTCAGAAAGAAACTGGAAGGAATAGGAGACATTATTTAGGAGCACATATTCCCCATTCCTCCCATTTCCATAAGGATAAGATCCATCATCTATGATCTATACAACTGGTAAGTTTACATGATCCCAGCATGTTTGACTCAGTGCCTTTCTCTGTTATTTTTGGGTCTTACTACCAACAGCAACCTTGGAATTTCTGATTCTACTGAGGTCATCTTTGAAGGGGGAAAGTCCTTACAAAGTCCTAGCATGGGCTAGGACTCAATGGGTCATTCCATCTAATTTAGAAGCAAGTTGTTAGCATATTCTCTTGTCCACAGACCAAGACACCTTCTCTATCTGTTTTTATCAGCAGTGATTCTTGAATTTTTTATATCCATTTCTCTGTCTCCTACACTTAATTCTTCATTGGTTCTACTCTTAGTAAACAGTTAAATAAGATATTAGAATGGCTCAAGTGCACAAGTTCTATTGTTTGGACCATGAGATTTAAGGAATTTTCAAGAAAAGGAACTTGTGGGAAAAAACACACAGGTGAGTGTGGATAATGCTCAACACTATGTTTCTGAAAGCAGGTGAACTATGCATGACCTGAACCTGAGTTTACATAGGACTTCAATAAGGAGACAGTTGCCATTGAACTTTGAAATATACACAGAGTTGACCAGGATTAAATATTTCCCTCATCTGTACCACAGAGAACTTCTGCCAGTATTACAAATCATATCAGGACTTTTTGTAATTTAAAAAACACCTGTGTTTTCTCTGTGACTCAGTTCTAGCAAGTGCCTATTTTAAATCTTTAGAGCCAAGTATGGGATATGCAGTGCAAAGGCAATGTCTTCAGATTCTCTTTTTCATTGCAATGCCCACCCTGGTGAACCAGCACCAGTGATTTCATTTTGAAACTGACAATCAATTTCCAATGCAGAGAAGACTGCATCAGTGTCACATTTGCTTACCATCAGTGTGAGGAACCGGGCCAGCAACACACACCATGCATGGCAGAAGCACAGTGAAGGTCGCAAGAGCAGCTTGTGAATACCCCAGTCACTCCACACCTGAGTGCACCTGTTACCAGAAAGCAGGGTGAGCAGACCTGGCCCAAAGGCAGTTCAAGGGCTTTTTTCTTTCTTAGCTTTGTATAGTTTTCCAGTCATGTAGCCATCTCAAGAGTTTTCCAAATTACAGTGCAGGCAAACCTTACCAATTACACGTTATGATCCCAACAGATTATCAGTAGATAATACTGAGATGTACACATCCTTGTCTTAATACACAATATTTATCTTGATATAATATACCCTATAAATTTCTTGGACTATGATTAAAAGAAGCTTTGAATTACAGTTTATTAAAGCATAATATTAAAACATAGACTAAAATTTCACTAAATTATTCTATACTGAGAAATGAACTATATTATTCATATTTTAATTAGAAATGTATAACTCTTATAAAATACTATGCATTAAAGAGGCGCATATTAAAAACAAAACAAAAGCAAAACAAAAATGACTGAATTATTAAGTCCAAAGGATTGGAAGGAGCAGGAAAACTATTGTGAGTAGATCACTAAATTTCTGCAAAATAAGGGGGCTTTCTGTTTGTTGTTTTGGTTTTATTTTCAGGAAAGAAAGAAGAACTGGAACAATGGTTTGAAAGCATGCCTTAGTCTCACAATAAGAGCAAAACATTTGGCAAATGAAATAAAGAATGACAGTAGAGTTAACTTGGATAAAGATATTTCCCCAGGGAAATGTTAAGATCTGGTAGGAGAGAGTAAATACATGTGAAGGTGAAATGGAATTTTAAAAGGCAGATAGAGGATGTTAAAAAAAAAATGAAGAGATATCTCCCACCTAATTATTTTAAAAACAAGCCTCAGAAAAGGAAAAAAAAAAAAAAAACACTTTAGTTACTAGATCACTGTTATGACTATGAGAAATCTCACAATGCAGACAGAGGTCATACAGAGGAGACTGAAAGAACCTGAAAAGGAAGTCCATATTCTCAGAACATTCAAGATATACTCTTTTGAAGTCATGGATAATCCATTCTAAAAGCAACTGGGGAGTCACTCCATAAAAATAAAAACAGCTCTTCTCGGATGTCAATGACACTGAATAGATCTGGGATACAAATATGAGCAATATTGGTATAATCTATTCCCCAAAGTTCTTACTAAATATGAAGGTGGCATAGTTAGTATGTAAAGGAAACATGTTCTTTGAAGGAATCTCTCTCAATAGTTATAGATCTGAGTCTCCAATTAAGAACAAGGTAAAAGGAGATACATTTAAGAGAAACCACACAAAGACAAACGGGAGAAAACTGGATTAGATGTTCTTTTAATGGGAATTATAATTCAGGTAGAATTGTCCAACTCAGAAAGAACAAGATGTGGAATTTTAAAATTTTGAAAATATACAGAATGTGTTCATTTGCTAGCTCACATTATGGGAAAATCCACAAGACAAAACCTTGACATTATAAAAGCAAATGTTGGGTCCAAACGAAGTGAAAATTAAAAGGGAAACTAAAGCACTTAATTCTAAGAAATAAATAGTGAACACATTATAGAAGGAAAATTAATTTAAAAGATGTCATTAAGTTGATACAACATAATAGGAGTTCTCTTTAAAAATAAAACAAAAGTAGATAAACAATAGAGTCTTATTTTATCCCACTATTCATGAAAAAGGATGATAACTAGAAATTTTATTTTAAGCCTATAAAGTAAAAATCTCTAAAGAGGATGCCTCCAGGAACACTCAGTAGAACAGTTGGTATGAAATAGAATTGAAATATACAGTCTTCTGAAAGGTAATTTTAGCTTCAGTTTCCTTGAAATAAAGGTGGAGGCCTCAAGGTCATGTTTCCCCTAGGGACAGATTTCTTTAAGTAACTCCTTGGCAAAAAGAAAATAGCAAAACAAAACAAAACAAAAACACATGGTAGAATTTTTAAGTGTTCAAAAGAGAGACTGGATAACCTTAAGTAAAGTTCATGTTAAAATACCAGCAGAGCACCAAAAACATAGGGTTTCAAAGGGAAGTAAAACTTATAAAGTAGTTTTGAATGGAAAAGATTGGCATTTCAAAGATGTGGTGATGGGGTCTACTGCCATTGTCTATTTCTTTGTTAAAAGATAAACTTCCCATTTAAGTGACAGACACTCTGAGACAAAGGGAAGTACTTCTAGAGGTTCCTTGTCCCTATTTGGGAAACTAAGACAACATTAGCCTATTCTGAGGGCATTTCTTCCAACTTTAATTTCACAATTAATGAAGAAGAATAGACAACTAGAATTTACCCAACTCATGAGACTATTCAGACATGAGATTCTCCACTCAACCTCCTTCTTTTATAAATCTGTGATTATCTGCTATATTCTTGGCAACACTGCATACTGACTTTGAGAACCATAATTTTCATTTTGGGAGAGTTTGGGGGAATAGAGATTGGCTTCTTAATAGTTTAAGTGTAGGTCTAGTGATGTGGGCATCTGGTGAGACTCATGACTATTCTGAATCTTTAGAAAGCAAGCACTTTCAACGTCCAGTGTTAGAGCAATGCTGTAGCAGATGACAATGCAGCTGCCAGAAGTGCTCATATTCTTGCTAAATATTAAGATTCCCCATCTGAATAAGAACAGCAAATATTGTCATTTAGTATATGTGGGATCATCTTATTTGGTGCTTTACTATATTTGAAATCTTTAAAATTTAATGTCTTCCCATGAGATTAATAATGGGCATAACTTATAGTCAACCTGGGGGCATCTCTACAATTATATTGATGCTGCTATTTAATCTCATTACAAAACATTACCAAGTTGTTTAGTTCAATGTAGCATGATATAATTTGGGACACAACATAGAATAAAGAATAGAGTTTCAGACAAGGTATAGTGTTGCCATGTAGTATTTAATGTTTGATATTCTGATCTAATATGAAGTCATTACTGACAGAAATATACAGGCATATGTGAGAGATATTGGGGAAAAAAGTCAATATTAATTGGAATTAAATGGACTATGAGTGACGAGAAAGAAGAGATATCAAGGATATCTCGGCTTTCTGATTTTCAGAAGTGACTTGGTATGGTTGCTCTGGAAGAGAACAGGATTTTGGAAAACAGCATTGAATTGGTTCTATTAAAGTTTTGTGCATATAAATAGGAATGCTTATCTTGCAAAGTTGTTGAAATAAAAAATAAAAGAGATTGAGGACCAAGAAATGCTTTTAAAAATGGTAAGGAGATTTCCAGATAATAAAAGGGAGAGCAGTGGATTAGAAGTCAGAAAATGGGCAGAGAGGAGGAGGGATGAGGGGAGGGAAAGGGAAGAACTGGGGAATGAAATTGACCAAATTGCACTAGTTGAATGTAAGAATAGACCACAAATTAATTCCAGCTTTATATAACTATAAAACTATCATTGTGAAACTATAACTATAATGCATGAATTAAAAATTAAATAAATAGAAGAAAGACCAACAGAGTATATGAAGGCGATCAGGGGAAGGGAGAGAAAAGAGAAGAGGCTAGTACCCGGGTATTGAAATGGAGAAAACTATGCTATATGCATTTATGATGATATATAAATTAACCACAATATTATATATAACTGTGATGCACTAAAAAAAAGGTATGAAGAAGGATGTAATACCTTTTAAAATGGGTAACTTTTGCAATAAAATGTTTTGGAAACAAGTACATGAAAATACTTGAAATGCTAAATAAATAAATAAAAGTATAATGATGCTACAAAAAGAAACTGGTAGGAGTCAGTAATTCTTCCAGGAATATGAAAGAACAAACAATGACAACAATAACAAAAAGCGAATGTGCCCCTGCCCAGGTCCACCACTGCATGCAACTCCAGTGATGCCCAGGCCCAGCCCAAGGTCTAGCACCTGTGCCCCACATGGTCTAGCACCTGCACTGCTGCTGGACATTTACCAACATGGGTCACCTCTGCCCACTATCATGGATTATTCCCACAAACCCTAGTGGGACAACCCCCTCCTTGGGATACCACATTATCAAGTACCTCCCAGGCATCAGGTTACTGAGGACTAGGAAATTTGAACAGTATAGTGCAGTTTTATTGTAGAATTTTTTATAGTAGTATTATTACTATTATTCCTAATATAGCTACTATTATTCCTACTTTTCTTTTTTTATTATTTTCTCACTCTCTATTTTCTTCTTATCTATCTGTTTCCTTGGAGACTCTTTCTCCCTTTTCTCATGTTAGCAACCAATTTCTTTGGATTTTGCTTTCACTATTCCAATGATGTAATACCTCTATAGACTCACTTCTATCTCATTAACATTACATCCTACACCTCTCCCCATCTTCTTGTCCACCATTAGAAATTGTGGAACTTTTTGCAAACCTATTGTTTATGCTATAGATAACATGGAAGTCATCATCTCTGTTTATTAAAAAATACTGTTAATATCTTAATAGGGACTATTTGGGTTAAGGATGCATATTGTTTGTATTGTGTGCTGCTAATATTGATCTCTCACTTTAAGGTGAGGTATTGGAAAACTGAAGGGACACTATAAGGTCTATAGAGGAGAAACTGCAATACCTCTGATTCCCACTGCTAGAGAGGAAGATACACAAACAACATGATAAAACAAGGGAAGAAAGTGTCCTTAACAAACATAGATGCTATATCAATAGAATCCAATGACAGCATGGTAGAAGAAAGGTCAGAAAAAGAGTTTAGAATGTACATAATTAAAATGATCCAAGAAAGCAAACAATGAGATAAGAGAGCAAATGCAGGCAATGAATGATCATACCAAAAAACAGTAAAAGAGTAAATGCAGGAAGCAAAGATCATTTCAATAAAGTGATAGAGATTCTAAAAAAAAAAAAATCCTTGAAATGAAGCAAACTATAGACCAAATTAAAAGCTCAATACAAGCATAACCAACAGACTGGTTGACTTGGAAGACAGACCTCAGGCAATGAAGACAAATATTTAATCTTTAAAACAAAGTTGACCAAACAGAAAAGTTGGAAAGAAATCATGAATGGAACCTCCAAGAATCATGAGATATCATGAAAAGACCAAATTTAAGAATTATTGGAATTGAGGAAGACACAGAGATATAAACCAAATGAATGAATATTCAATGAAATAATATCAAAGTTTCTAAATCTGAAGAATGAAATGGAAATAAAAACAAGAGGCTACAGGACACCAAATGTACAAAATTACAACAGATTCACACCAAGACAATTATAATAAATATATCTCACATACAAAATAAAGATAGAATTTTAAAGATTGTGAGAGACCAATATAGATATCAGCAGATTTCTCAGCCCAGACTCTTAAAGCTAGAAGGGCCTGGAACAACATGTTTAAAACTTTGAAAGAAAAGGATGCCAACAAGAATCTTATACAGCAAAACTTACCTTTAGATATGACAATGAAATAAAATCCTTCCATGATAAACAATTGTTAAAAGAATTTACAATTTGAAAGCCTGCACTACAGAACATTTTCAGCAAAATACTCCATGAGGAAGAAATGAAAAACAAAAGGAGGCTTTTACCTAAGAAAAAGTCAATTAAAGGAGAAAATAAGTCAAGCTAAACAAAAATAAGCCAAAATGGGAATACAAGTCATATTTCAATGATAACTCTGAATGTTAGTGACCTAAATTCATCAATCAAATGACACAGACTGGCAAATTGGATTAAAAAGAAATACCCAACAATATGCTGCTTTCAAGAGACTCATTTCACAGAAAAAGACATCTACAGACTAAAGGTGAAAGGATAGGAAAAAAATGTACCATGCACACAGACTCAGTAAAAAGCGGGGATTTCCATCCTCATATCGGATAAAGAGACTTCAAGACAAAGTTAGTCAGAGGGATAAAGAAGGACATTCATACTGCTTAATGGAGCATAAATCAGCAAGATATAACAATCATAAATATTTGTGTCCCAAACAATGTCAATTCCATGTACATCAAACAAATCCTTCTCAATCAGACCACAACCAATAATACTAGGTGACCTTTAGTACACCTATTGCACTTTGGATAGGTCTTTCCAAACAAAATTGAACAAAGAAACCACAGAACTCATAACACAATCAATAATTTAGGCATAACGGACATATATAGAATATTCCAACTATAAACAAGCGAATACACTTTCTTCTTGGCAGCACATGGATCCTTCTCTAAAATAGACCATATGTTATGCCACAAAGCTACTCTTAGTAAATACAAAAAAATAGAGATACTACCTTTTATTCTATCAGATCACAATGGAAAGAAATTAGAAATCAATGATAAAATAAAAAAAAACCAGGAACTACTCCAACACCTGGAGACTAAATAATACACTGTTGAATGATGCATGGATAACAGAAGACATCAGGGAGGAGATAAAAAAAATTCTTAGAGGTAACAAGAACAACAACACAACATATCAAATTTCTGGGGCACTGTGAGAGTAGTACTAAGAAGAAATTCATTGCACGGTGTGCATTCAATAAAAGAAGAGTCATCAAATAAATGACCTAACATTACAGCTCAAAGCCCTAGAAAAAGAAGAATAGATCAACATCAAAAGTACTAGAAGACATAAATAATTAAAATCAGAGCTGAAATCAATGAAATTGAACAGGGGAGCAATTCAAAAAATTGACAAACACAAAAGTTGGTTCTTGAAAAAATAAGTAAAATAGATAAATCCTTATCCACACTAACTAGGAAAAGGAGAGAGAAACTCAATTTACTAAAATTTGGGATGAAAAAGGAAATATCATGACAGACACTATTGAAATACAAAACATAATTAGAAGCAATTTTGAAAATATGTACTCCAATGAATAGAAAATCTCAAAGACATCAAGAAGTTTCTAGAGACATATGATCCATTCAAACTGAATCTGGAGGACATACACAATTTAAACAGGTCAATTTCAAGCAATGAAGTAGAAGAATCCATCAAAAGCCTACCAACCAAGCAAAGCCCAGGACCAGATGGATTCTCAGCCAAGTTCTACAAGACATTCAAAGAAGAGTTCATTCCAATACTCCTCAAAGTATTCCATGAAATAGAAAAGGAGGGAACCCTTCCAAACTCATTCTATGAAGCTAGTATCATCCTGATACCAAAACCAGACAAAGGCACATCTAGGAAAGAAAACTTTAGACCCAATCCCTGATGAACATAGACGCAAAGATTCTTAAAATTCTGGCAAATCACATACAAAAATATATTAAAAAGACAGTGCACCATGATCAAGTGGGTTTCATCCTATGGATGAAAGGTTGGTTCAACATCTGGAAATCAATAAATGCAATTCACCACATCGACAGACTTAAAGTTAAGAATCATATGATTATTTCAACAGATGCAGAAAAAGCATTTGATAAAATACAGCACCCCTTCATGCTCAAACACTAGAAAAAATAGGGACAGTAGGAACAAACCTCAACATTGTAAAGGCTATCTATGCGAAGCCCCATGGCCAACATCATTCTAAATGGAGAAAAACTGAAAGCATTCCCTCTTAAAACTGGAACAAGGCAGGGATGCCTTTCTTTCAACACTTCTATTAAAGAACCTCCTTGAATCTTTAGCCAGAACAATTAGGCAGATCAAAGAAATTAAAAGGATACAAATAGGAAAAGAACTCAAATATCACTATCATGCCAATAACATGATTCTATACTTAGAGGAGCCAAAATTCCACCAGAAAACTTCTAAAACTCATAATGAATTCAGCAAAGTAGCAGGATATAAAATCAACACTCATAAATCTAATAAATTTTTATTCATAAGAGATGAATACTCTGAAAGAGAAATTAGGAAAACTACCCCATTTACAATGGCCTCAAAAAAATATATAATACTTGGGAATCAATCTAAAAAAAGAGGTGAAAGACCTCTACAATGAAAACTACAGAACACTGAAAAAAAAAATTAAAGAAAACCTTAGAAGATGAAAAATTTCCCATGCTCTTAGGCAGGCAGAATATTGTCAAAATGGCCATACTACCAAAGTGTTATACAGATTTAGTGTGATTCTTACTAAAATCCCAATGACATTCTTCATTGAACTAGAAAAAGCCATATGAAATTCATTTGGAAAAATAAGAGACCCAGAATACTAAAAGCAATCCTTACCAACAAGAGTGAAGCAGGAGGCATCACAATACTACAACTTAAACTATACTACAGAGCAATAATAACAAAAACTGCATGGTATTGGCACCAAATAGACAGGTAGACCAATAGTACAGAAGACACAGAGACATACCCACATAGATACAGTTATCTCATATTAGACAAAGGCACCAAAAACATACATTGAAGAAAAGATAGCCTATTCAGTGTTGGGGAAAACTGAAAATTCATATGCAGCAAAAGAAATTAAACCCCTATCTCTCACCCTGCACAAAACTCAACTCAAAATGGATCAAGGACCTAGGAATTATACCAAAGACCCTGCACCTAATAGAAGAAAAAGTAGGTACAAATCTTCATCATGTCAGCTTAGGACCAGACTTCCTTAATATGACTACCAAAACACACGAAATAAAGCAGGAATCAATAAATGGGATAGATTCAAGCTAAAAGGCTTTTCATCAGCAATGGAAACAATCAACAATGTGAAGAGAGAGGGACTACAGAGTGGGAGAAAATCTTGGCCACACACACTTCAGATAGAGCACTAATCTCCAGAATTTATAAAGAACTCAAAAACTTTACACCAAGAATACAAATAACCCAATCAATTAATGGGTTAAGGAAATGAGCAGGCACTTCACAGAAGAAGATCTACAAACAATCAACAGATATATGAAAAAATGTTCAACATCTGTAGAAATAAGAGAAATGCAAATCAAAAATCAAAGTTACCCTAAGATTCCATCTTGCCCCAATTAGAATGTCTATTATCAAGAATACAAACAAAAATAGGTGTTGGTGAGTATGTGGGGAGAAAGGTACACTCATACATCGCTGGTGGGGTTGCAAATTAGTGCAGCCAGTCTGGAAAGCAGTGTGGAGATTCATTAGAAAACTTGGAATGGAACCGCCATTTGACCCAGCTATCCTACTCTTTGGTCTATACCCAAAGGACATAAAGTCAGCATACTACAGTTTTGCAGTCACATCAATATAATAGAAGTGTAATTCACTATAGCTAGATTGTGAAACTAACCTAGATGCCCTTCAATAGATGAATGGATAACAAAAATGTGGTATATATACACAATGGGGTATTATTCACTCATAATGAAGACTAAAATTATGACATTTGCAGGTAAATGGATGGAGTTGGAGAGTATCATGCTATGTAAGATAAGCCAATCCTAAAAATCCAAGACCAAATGATTTCTCTGATAAGTGAATGATGATACATAATGGGGTCAGAGGGAGGTAAGAATGGAGGGAACTATGAATTGTATAGAGGAAAACAAGGGGCAAGGAGGGGGGGCGGGGTTGAAAAAAAGATTATAGAACGAGACAAATATCCTTACCCTATGTGCATGTATGATTACATAAATGGTGTGACTCTACTTGGTGTACAACCAGAGAAAGGAATGTTGTATCCTATTTGTGTTACAATGAATAAAAATTTAAAAAAATAATAAAAAGAAAGAAACCAAGAAATCAAAGTAAGAGACAGATATGAAGTGAGAAAGTAGGTTAGAATTTTAAATATTTTTTTTTTTCATTTTCAGTTTTTAGGATTTTAAATATTCTAAGAGTTCAAATAAAATAGGGACTATCAAACTCTTTTTTTGTGGTAGGCATGCTAATTTCTCAACTGAGAAAGTCATTTAAGTGTAGTCAAAGAAAATATAGACTGGGTTTATGAGTTTGAGATAGTTAAAAAGGGGAGATTGATTATTTTCAAACTATTTTGTTTTAGTTTTTCCCCTTTGACTTTTTAAGGAGAACAAAGATTTAGAGTGACCTCCCAGGGAATTGGTGGATCAAATGATCTCCTTTTAACTCCCTAAGTTGTTTAAAGCACCCTCACAAATAGTGATGGGAAGGTATAGGAAAGAGGAACACACTCCCAGTACAGGTTGGAGAAAGGATACATGTAAATTTGCCAAGAAAACACAATATTGAATAAATTAATTTTATTATTTATTCATTAATAAATAAATTTGATCCCTAATATCCCTATTTTTTTCTGTACGTTTCTTCAGAAAAACTTACACAAACTGCATCTCTAATATAGATTTTTGGTCTGGTTGCTAACAAGTAAGAAAGATCGTGGAGATTGGAAACAATATTCAGCACCACTTGAATCATGGTCTGTAGATTGTTTTCCATTCCAGCAACCTCCCTTCTTCCAAAATGCCTTTCATACCTTTCCCTGGTGTGTCCTGCAGTTTCTTCCTAGAACCTCTTATTTACATTCCCCATGAATGATTTATGTTGTAGCTATGAGGCTGAACTTGTTGGATCATAAAGCACATGTGAGCAGTGGATTGATTTTAAATGAAATCATATTTAAAAATGCATGTAAGAAGGAAAGACAAAATTGAAAACATTCACAACTCAGTCCATTATATTTTCATCTTTGTTATATTTTTAGGATAAAATATATCTTGACAATATGCTGTTAACATTGTAAATATAGAAAGTATTATGTTACATACCAATCATTATTAGATTGTCTAGCACTTGTCAAAATCTCCCATGATACTTTGTTAAATTTATAGGAAATTGATTCATTTCTTTATTCATATATTTATGCTGTTTATCATAATTTCTGAATCCACTCATTTTCACAGTGGGTAATTTGATAGGTCAATATTAAAAGGGAAATATTAATTCATTTTATGACCACACTTATATTTTAAATAGGTCATTTGTATAAAAACTGGTGCTGTAGAAAGCATTTTCCAGAAGAAAAAAATGTGGCCATTAATCTCACAGTGTCCTGGTACAATGGTTGGATATTTTTCTTTCCTAAAATGATGAGGTGGGCCCATCTTCAGTAAATGTAAGGACCTGGCCAAGCCCTCCTTGTTTATGAGCAGTGACACCAATGTTGGAATCTAGTCTTTCTAGTTCCACAAAATAGACTTGCAGTTAGGTAAAATTATAGTATCTATTTCCATTTCATATAATATTTAAATTATTATTGATAATCGATCATATAGACTTTCTTATTTTAAAAATTGACAATAATAAAATAAATGAATTAGCCAGGCGAAGCAGCATACACCTCTAATACCAAGTACTCCAGAAGCTGAAGCAGGAGGATCACAATTTTGAGGGTAGTCTGGGTGAATTAGGGAGACTGTGACTCAAAATTTAAAAAAAAAAAAAATTAAGAAAGCTGAGGATGTCACTCAATGACAGAGTCCTGCTGGGTTCAGTCTCCAGGACCTCAAAAAATCATGAATTATATTTAGGGAAAATTTTGTAATATACTTATAGACATTTACCGTATCAGTAACTATTCACACATCATAAAAATGTAAAAAGATATTAAAGATCACCTCCTCAGAAACCTGCAATCAAAAATCTTTTAGTAGCACAACATTTTACTTAGAGTAAAATCCAAACCCTTTTATGTGACTTACAAGAATATTTTTACTACAACTCTGCCCCACTGTGGTAATTAGGTTTAGCTCTGGCACATGAAATAGAAAATGCCAAAGTAAGAGTGACTTAGAAAAGGAGAATGTATTTATTTCTCACTTAAAGATCCAGAGGTATGAAGTTCAGAATTAACATGAATTTATTAGCCACTCATGGTACTTCTAGGTGACCCCTCTGCCCTATGAGACCCTTTAGCCTAAAGACCATATGTGGCTGTTGGCATTTCCTTTTTTTTTTTTTTTAAGTGGAATAATGTGTCTAGAAAAATTTAGAGATTCTGTCACTAGAGAAGTGTGAGAATATTTGAGGGCAACTGAGAGTCCGTGTTGCATCCTCTCCTAACCATCTACACCATCTCACCCCTTCATCGCTGTATCCCACCTACTTTGTCCTTTCAGTTCCTTAAACCCCTCAAGTAGTTTTGTCCTGGTCTTTCCAGCACTGCCCTACAGTTACATACATGACTTGTTTTTATTCATCATTTTAATGACAGCACAAGAATAATTTTTGATGTTTTTAAAAAAATACTTTTGATATAGTTTGCATTATTTTTTATGTTAAACCTTCTGGTGCAATATACCACCTCACCAAGTCATCATTCACTTTTGTTTTAATTAATTTTTTATTTGTTCTAGTTAGTTGTACATGATAGTGGAATGCATGTATACATTTTGATAGATCATAGGTAAATGAAGTGTAATGTCTCATTTTTCTGATCGTACATATTGTAGGATCACATCAGTCATGCAGTCATATATGTACATGAGGTAATAATCTGTTTCACTCTTCTATTCTTCCTAAACCCATACCCCTTTCCCTCCCTTCACTTCTCTCTATCTAATATAAAGTAACAGGCACGCTGTTTGTATTTTTTATGTTATATGTTGAATTTTAATTACAGATTAAACCAATGGAGAGATATATAAATAAATTTTTCTATGGACATATAAATAGACACAAACATCATCATAGATATATTTCTTTACAGAAGCAAGCATAAGTATAGGTATGTGGATAGATATAGATGTATAGATATAAATATATTTACAAAAACATTCACAATTAGAGCCGAAGCACATTTTGAAGATGACTTGAACCATTTTCTTTCTCTTTTTACTAAAGGATTTTGAATCTAGAGAAAAAAAAATACCCAAGTATGGTCATACAAATGTGCACACAAACACACACACTCTCTTACTTAAAGAAAATGTAATCGATGCATGGGATTAATAGTCAGATACAGTCATCCCTTAATGTCTGTGAGGGATAGGTTTCAGGCCCTTACATGAATATCAAAATTCATGGATGCACAATTCCCTTATACAAAATAGCATAGCATTTGCTTATAGCATACACATATTTTCCTATCATCTGTAGACTAATTACAATAGTTTATACAATGTAAATATTTGTTATACTGTATTGTTAAGGGAATACTGACAAGAAAAATGTCCGTACGTGTTGAGTAAAAATACAAATATTTTTAATACTTCCCCTCTGTTTTTGGTTGAATGCACAGATACATGCATGGATCTGGAGGACTGACTCTACTTCTTTTATGGAAACCAATGTAGGAGACATTTTAAAGGAATATGGGGCATGCATTTCTGTGTCTTCACAAGACTCCTCCCAACCTGGGAACTTCAATCTTCTCTTCATATCTTCCATTGCAGCCATACATTAAAAAAGCTGCAATGTTGTTCTGCAACTCCTCCTCACCATTTGGCTGTAGGTGAGTCTTTTAAGGGTGGGTTCTAATCCAAGTTAAAAAAAACAAAAACATTCCTCCCATAGGTTCTCTCTTCTGACTGCAAGATACTAACCAACCAGAAATAACTACTTATCACAGAGAAGCACATCCTGAAAGAATAGTGAAGACTGGTTATAAGCATCTGAATTTGTCATTAGAAATCTATCAATTCTACAGAGAATGATGTTTCAGCAGGTAATGAACTATCTGACTCCATTTGTGACATTTGTTGACGTCTTTCAGGTTTATGCCTCCCTCTTCTCCACTTGCCTCCTATCTGGGCAAGTCATATCTGGGCAGATAGGTAGAAAAGCCGCAAAGCCACAAAGCCCTTCTTAGTGATGTACCAGGGTTCACAAGCCCCAGTCTCATGCAGTATTTAACTCTAAGAACTGCCACTTTCTAAACACACACACAAAAAACAAAATCGCTTGCCCCTGTTTTCACTCAAACCAAAGGTATCACTTTAGGCACTTTCCCTGCTTGCCTAAAGTCTTGCATGGTAACTTTGCATGACTTATTGATGTGTATGTGATGTTATCAGTTGGACATACAAAACAGTGTTAGGTAAGAAGGTGATCTTATGCTCCACCTGTCAAGCAGATGATACAACAGAATAGGCAAGCCATATCACTGGGGGGTAAGGATAACATAGGATGTGAAGAGACGGTAAAAACTGTCCTACCCGATTATCTTTGGGAGTATCACCTATTGAAGGAGTAACTGTCACAGTTACGTATTTTAAGATTGGGGAAATTATAAAGAAAAGCCTTCCTTAAAAAAGTGGTTATAAGTGTTATTTTCTTCCATGCATCATCTAAAATATCATTTCTCCCTAAATATCTGTGCAAAATATGCAAAGCAACAAAAATGATTGATTGCAACTTATTATAGTGCACAGAAATAATCGCATTTGGAAAATATTTGGATGATACAAATTTTACATGTATACATTTTATTGGGTTTTTTACTTCATTTCTTGTTAGCTTTTTAAAATTTGTTTGGTTTTTAGACTGTTCAAATTTACTCCATATCTGTGGTTTTTCTAGATATCTTCTTGTGCATTTGCTTTCCCAAATTGAATATTACACAGTCATTTTTCACTCATTCAGCCACTGCATGCTTGCAGAACTTTTTTTATAAAATGACCTCTTTGTGAAATCTGTTGGAATTAAGCATTTGTAGTGCAGCAGCAGGGGTGTGAATAATGTGTACAAAGTTTAGTTGAGCTTAATTTTCACAATCTCCTCTTACATGCTTATTTCTCACAGAAGAAAAAAATTAAATTGACTTTAATTGTAAAATTGTCCTCTGAATTGACACCAGGATAAAGGATTACATTTAAAGAAAATGAAGAATGGGCTGATTAGTCATTGTAATAAAATCTTGTAGGTGGTTGTATTTGAAAGGGTTCTTTTATTTTTACTGAAAGGGAAAAAAAAGAACTCTTTGGTTTATTATTTTAAAATGATGACAGTGTCATTATATCTTGGACTTTTCAGATTAAATAAGAAATTGAAATGATCTTAGATGGGTATTCACAAAAATGTAATAAATAGCCTATTTATGAAACCTATTGCTTTATAGCTATAGCATAATTAAATATCATGAATGCTTTGTTCTGTCTTGTGTCCAGTCCTATGTTTCTCTATATCCTAGTTTGCTTTTCATATATAAAAGTATAAATGACTAATAAAAAGGCAAGTGATCAAATGTGGTAAGGGAGCTTTTACAAACTTGAGAAATCAGCAACAGAGAAAATGTGATTATTATTCAGTACTATTTGAAATCTAATGGTGCAAATTATTTTCCTGAGACCATTAAGTAATCCATGAGATATACAATTTTAAAATTAATTTTGTGGTGAAAAATCCTAATAGAACTTTAATCAAAACAACTACATGCTAAAGTCATATTTCATCACTTTTTTCATGCGGCAGCTCTCCTGGGAATAACAGATGCAGATTTGGGATGAGAAACAACACCCTGAGATAGATCTTTAAGGTGAGACTGTGAGCTCCTGGGCATTTGTCAAAGAGCATGTTTGAAGGATGTTCAAACGTCAGAAAGAGGTTTAGACTGGAGTACTCCTCTTGTCCTTGCCTTATAAATTATACACATTATTATCATATAATATGTATTTGTTCCTTTGAGGAAAGAACATAAGATAGGAGGATGGGAAGCGGACAGAGAGAAAACTTGCATTTGGAATTTATTTTCTTGCAGTTGGGATTTATTCATTTACTTTATGGCAGATGTCATCATTTCTGACAAAGTAGAGGAGCTACATACTTTGTGTGATATGACCCCAAAAGCGATTGCTTCTCCACAGACTCTAGAGTGTAGGCCCTGAGTCTACTGGGATTTCCAACAGATCCTGAAGGGAGCTGGGCTGCACACCTTGCTCCTGGAAACAGTGGGCATTAATAGCTCATATTTTCATTAAGCATCTACTATGTGCTAGAAGTTTCAATCATCATTGTAGTTGCCTTGCTCAGCCTTTGGAAACCAGCAGGCTGCCCTCCACTGACAAAGCTCCTAGGCAGCACTGGCAGAAGGGGACTTGGGAAAACAGGCCACAAATAAAACAGTAAATGCTACCTGTTCTAAATTGGAAATAGGCTAAGGATTATTCTCATCAGAGAAACACATTTATTAATTTTACTCAGTCTACACACTGAGAAATAAACCAACATGAGAACTAATTTCAAATGGCCAAGAACAAATTTATCATTAAAAAATAAAAAGTGAGAGAGACTCGCAGCCTTATCTTGTCCACCCTATCTGTGAAGAAACAAGTACAGAAGATGAAAAGAACAAGATATGTACAGAAGCAATTACTCAAATTATTTTCCTAATATAAATAAAATGCACTACCTGGAATAAATCAGTGTAATGACACCATCTAAGTAATCGCAAGTGCCACAGTTAAAATGTGCTTTGCTCAGAATTCATGACTAATATGGGGAAAATAAACCAAAACATCAGCTGGAAATCTGAGTGATTCTATACAAGAAAATATCAAGGTTTTTATTTTCTTGTTTTCCTAAACAAAAGAAGTTGCAAGGAAAGAAGTCAGCAGTGTAGTTTCAATGTTGAATTCTAGCTGAATATCTAAACCTATCATCATACCAAACACGGAGGCAGAACAGTTAGCTGGAATGTATTTTCATTCATTTCTTTGTTTTAACTATTAAAATAGAAGAGCAAAATAACACAGGGGAGCCTGATTTGAGCTACAGCGTCAAACAATAGTATTTCAGTTCTCCAGATAAAGCTAACTTAAGATTTTTTGTAAAGTCATCTCTAGCTTTTATATAAGGCAATGGTGACAGAAGGATTAGAAGAACAACTTCTTTTTCCATTAAGTTGTAATGAAATGTGAAAATAGTGCATCATTTTCTGGTTTAGGCAAAGCAAAATATTTAAATATATAATTATTTCAATATAACTATTTTTTAATGATATAGATAATAAAATTCAATTAACTATTTCAGGTTTATGAACTCAAGAAATTTACTTTGTTACTGTACACAGGGTATAACAGATGTGTGGATATTTAATTTGGAATAATCCGTAGATTCTTGCAACAGAAAACTCCAGTTTAGCAGTTGGAGGAATGTATTGAATAATACACATTTTAATACACCTGTGAGTAATTCTGAGAAGGTTGTCCCTAGATGTTACTTTTTGAGTAACATCTCCACTTTTTCCCCACAACAGAATTTGCTGGAGAGTAGATCTTCAGTGTTCTCAATATGCACATACACAGGCAACTATGTGAGATGACAAGTACATGGATGAATTGTGATGACTATTTCACAATGTATACATATATCAAAACAGCAAGTTGTTCACCTAAGTGTGTATGATTTTTATTTTCAATTATGCCTCTCAATAGAGTTCAAAATAACATTACACAGATCGATTCAGCAAATAATCAATTATTCATAATAAATAATGAAATAACATGAAAATCTGAATCCACAGTCATTTCGGTTTTTCCTTTTGTAAAATCTACCCCAAAACATTTTTAAATAAAATAATAAAAGTTTATAAAATAAATGTTTTTATAGAAAAATATTTATGCTAAGGCTGTTTTTATTTTAACATAACCTCAAATACAAATTTATCACATAATGGCCATAATTTTATTTCATATTTATTTATTACCTATTTTACATCCATTCAGTTAATAAAACATATTTAAGACCTTATCTTATTTCACAGTGATTGTCACTGAGACTTTTGTAGCAAACAAGGGTGAAGTAGTTACTATTGTACATTATAGGTTGAAAGATAATTTAAAGATAATAAGATAAAATTAGAAGACAATAAAAATAATATAATTTCAGGTTTTAGTAAATAGTGTAAAGGCATAACATGCTCAATATAAATGAATATTTGAATTAAGGAAGTCAAACATGGGCATTTTTTTTGAGTTAATTAATCAGAAGTATCTAGATTTATGAAGTTCTTAGAGGACTCTAAATTCCAGTTCATGACTGACTTCCCATAAAACCTTTAAAATGCCTGTGGTTGGAGGGTAATGACTAAAGGGAAGTGAGGCATACACTGAGGTAAGAGAGCTAAGGAAAGGAAGAATATCTTCAAGATACATTACAAAGTTAGTTTCTACAAGATATAGAAAAAAAGAAATGAAGTGAAATGTGTACCCTAGAGTTCTGATCACCTGAGTGAGTGGTAGTATTGTTCAATACTAGCAGACTAGGACAGGTGGAATAAAAAATTTGTTTAGAGCTATCAATTTGCTATGATCCTTAGATTGGTAGGCCAGAGAGCAAGTAATAATTTGTGTAAAGAGTTTGGAGAGGCATACCATTTGTGTAATCATACATTTACATAGGGTAATAGTTTTTGATTCATTCTGTTATTTTTTTCCTTCCCCCCACCCCTCCCACCCCTCTTTTCCCTGTATACAGTTCCTCCTTCCTCCTTCTTGCCCCCCTCCCATTATGTGTCATTATCTGCTTATTCAGCAAGATCATACTTCATGTACACAGAAACAAGATGTATCCCATTTGTTTAAAATAAAAATTTAAAAAAAGAAGAGCAACTGAAATTTCTTAAACTGATTTCATTTTAAGTAGAATTACTTCTTTAGTAAATGCCAGTAACAATAAAATAAATAATAATTGATATAAGACTCAGTGAATAACTCTCAATGTTAAGTAGTCCTGAAAATACATTTAAAAAATCCTGAAATGATAATTAAAATGGATAAATTTTATTGTATCAAAATTATACTTCAATAAAGTTATTAAAATGTAATGGAAACTAAAAAAAAAAAAAAACAGAGTTTGGAGAATGGGGAGATGTAGGAGATAAAAATTGAAGAGAAATTAGGAAACATGTTATCCAAAACAAGGGATCAAATTTTCCTTAGAGAGCTAGGAAGTGTAATAAATGAGAAAAAATAATCAACAAAAAGTATCAGTAAAATGGGGAGAATTGCTGGAAATAAACTGTGTCCTTGGAGTAAAAAGAGAAAAAATACAGAATGAAAGACTGACCACTACATTTAAAAGCTACGGAGAAAAATAAAACAGATTTAATGGTTGGATATGGTAATACAATTTATCATGTAAATAAGAGCTCCAGTGGATGGATGTGATAGAAAGAACATATGATGCAGTTGCTGGATTTAAAGTTATTATACAGAAATAAATACAATTTTATACGCTCAAATTATAGGTAGAAAAAAACAATATACTTATATCATGAACAAAATTTTTATGATAAAATTGTTGTCAAAAAAGAACTCTAAAACTCACAGTTAATATTTTTTAATTATTGACAAAATAAATGGAAAAAAACATACACATAGATAAATTATTCAATAAAATGTAGATAAGTAGATACTATTCAAAATTTAAAAATGGGAAGTATATAGAACTAAAGATAAAGGGAAAATGATATTTTTAGAATATAATATAAAGGAAAATCTTCATAATGTCTCAGAAGAATAGAAATCTTAAATAGAGCATTTAAAGGAAAAACTATTACGTACAAAAGGTATCCAAGCATGATCACATTAATAGTATAACTTTAGCAAAATCAATAAATAAATGAAAAATTAGTTATGCAATGTGAGAAAATATTTGCAACACATAAAACTAGCATAAGGCACTACACTCAGAACATTTTTTAGGGTTTTAATATATTAGTTGGAAAAAATCAGAAAATCTCATGGGAAATTTTACAGTGAGGAGAAAGAGAGTGCGGGAAGGAAAGGAAGAAAGAAAAGAAGAGAAAGAAAAACAGGAGAGGAGGAATGACCCTTAAAAGATCTTTCATGAAATAGGACATATAGACAGACAAATGCTTAAAAGCATAGCATATATCATTAGTAATTAATGAAATACAAAGTAAATCACAATTAGATACCAGTATAAAATTATCAGATTAAAAACTTAAGTATACAATTTACAATGCAAAATTGGGTGGAGTTTAGAACAATCAATACTTACATTGGTAGTGCGAATTTAAGTATATAAGAGTTAGTTTGATTCTGTTATGGTAATAGAAAAGAAAGAAACAAAATTAATATATAGTGGATATTCATTTAGATAAACTAAAAACCAGATGAAAGTACAGTTTGGTTACATGATAGCTTGTGTTTGCAAATGAGCAATGCTGTAAATCAGTATGTTATACACAACTTTGTGTGACATATTATACTTTAAAAAGGTTTAAAATTAAGTAAAAATGATAAGGGATATGATGGCAATTTATGGAAGAGGAAAGCTGAATAGCTAAGAAATATTAAAAGGCATTCAATATCACTAATAATCAGTGAAATTTAAATCAGAACCCCTGTCAATTTGATTTTACCCCATTAATTCTGAAAGATTTATAGTCTGATAACTAATTTATTTGACTACTGTTGAACATAACATGTGGAAGGTACTTGTTATTGACATTGCTCTTGGTTGTATAACTTGATTAAAGCACTTTGAAAATTAATTTGGCAGTATATAATTAAAATTTTTAGACTATGAATACTTTGGATTCTAGCCATTTCAATTCTAAAAATCTATAATCAGAAAATATTTTCCACAGGCATGCAAGGAAATAACACATGGGTGTTCACTGTGTGCCAATATTAGTAATGAGAGAAAATGTGCAAATAATGCAGCTGTCTATCAGCAGGGGTATGGACTAACAGATATCTATTTATTCAGAGGAATATTTTATTTAGGCTATGATCAATAAACTAACCATACATAAGATTTCCAATATGATGGCAAACACATCCCTTCTAACACTGTAAGTGGGAAATCAAATACAGAGTTATAAATAGATTGTTTTATTTTATTTTTTTCAAAGAATTAAGAGTTTCTGTTAGGAGAAGATGGCAGTAGGAGCTTGTTAATAGAAGAACAGGCATGCAATAGTCCTTCTGGAAAGAGAAACAATGAATACCTCAGGAAAATGTAGCCTTTATGCCAGGTGATGCTGAGTTCCCACTCAAAATATGGTAAAAATTAAACTTGAGTCCAGTCATCAGGGACTTTGAGGTTTTGTTGTTGTTGGTGTTGTTTTAAAAGCCATGTTCAGCTACTGATATAAAAATGCAGGAAAGATGTAAGTTGTGCAAAATTAGAACTGGAATTTTTTAGGCCACAGGATAGTACAGGAAATTAGAGACAATAGAATTAAAAAAGGGTGGGGTAGGGAACAGGAGGAGGATGAAGGGGAGGGAAAGAAGTACTGGGGACTGAATTAAAGCAAATTATATTCAATGCTTGTATAATTATGTTAAAATTAACCCTAATATTATGCATGACTAAAAGGAACTAAAAAAGTTGGTTTATAGAACAGAATGGCTCTATTGTTGATGACTGGATCTTTGCAGGAAAAGAGGAAAATGAAAGAAAAAAAAAGAAGAGTTGTAAAATGGAACATTCGAAACTTTTGTGGAACATAAGAAATTTTGCAGTGGTTGAACCTGTATAACGAGCAGAAAGGCAGAAAACTTGGTGAGAGAGCTAAACGAATGATTTCAGAATAGATGTAGTAAACAGGAGTGAAAGTAGTAGTAATTGGGACATGCAAGGTAACTAAGTAGAATTCAGAAAAGGACTGTTGGAAGTGGAGCTGCCAAAGACCTAAGAGAATTTAAGAATGAAGAGAAATGAGAAATATTAGCAGTTGCCGGCATCTAAGATCTAGGTGATACTAATATCTAATGGCATCAACTCGAAGGGCTACTGAGAGAGAATAAACGATCTGGAGGCTGAAATGAGATTAAAGAGCATCCTCATGTCTGATCAAACACAGATTACTGGAAGAATAGCAACAGCTTACACTCTGAAGTCTATGTGGGCTCTTAAATCTTCTGGAAAATTGGTGAAATGGGACTTCAGAAAAGAGTTTGAAGTGGGGTGGAAGAGTGTGGGCTACTGATTGCAGTCGGTGGGACAAAGGGCACAGGGGACTGTTTCAGAGGCAGGGGAAGGGTGAAAGATTGGGTCACTTTAGGAGATGGAGACAAACATTGGAGGATGAGCCCCATGGTGAGGGCTTCTTGGAGTCTTAGACTTTTGCTGGTGACAGGAGGAGCACAGGGGTAATTCATTATGGAATTTTATTTTCCATAGAAGAGATGAATCATCAGTGTAAATTAGAGCCTCCCTCATATTAATAAGTCTCCATTTTCACAGTGGCTCAGGAGGCTGACAGGAGGATCACAAGTTCAAAGCCAGCCTTAGCAACGACGAGGCACTAAGCAACTCAGTGAGACCCTGTCTCTAAATAAAATATGTAAGGGACCAAGAAGAAGTTCTCATTCTGAGAACGTTCTGACCTTTACAATAAACAGCAGCGCCCCTCCCCCCTCCTGGCTGATAGTTCCTACAATATGGCGCCTATGGCGCCGTCCCTGCTTCTCTTCCGGGATTTCACCTTCCCACCAGTGCGAACTTGCACACTATCAGGAGCCCAATAGAAGAACACAGCCAACCAGCCTGCACCTCATCATACCCCTTATTCCCTCAGCATAAATACCCATGAGAACAATAAAAATTTGCAGCTTGATCAGAATTCTTGTCTTGCTGTCACTCCCTGTGTCTCTTGTTCCTTTCATTCCTTCTCTCTTAGGTTCGCCGTCCTTGTTGATGTCCTGCGGGTCGGGACAAAAATACAAAATAGGGCTGGGGATGTGGCTACGTGGTTAAGTGCCTCTGATTTCAATTCCAGGTACCAAAAAAAAAAAAAAAAAAAGGCTCTATTTTGAATTAATATTAATGTTCTATAAAAGATTGAGATATAAAACATTTGAATTACTTATAAAATAAAGTTAGCAAATGTTAGAAAAAATTTATGTGTCTTAAAACAATTAATTTGGGTAAATAGAAACAAACTACTACATGCCTAGTCTATTTTCTTTTATGTAAAACACATGAATTTATAGAATTAAACTATTTATTTTGCTTTCTTATACTCAATTTCATTTCTTCTACAAAAATTTGAAGTTCAGGATTATTCATCAGTGCCTTAAGACACTTTTGTTTTCCCCAAGACAATATTTTTATTTGGAAAGAACATTTATTCTAAGATCAGATACATTGAGCTAGTACCCAATTTCTTTTCAAAATAACTAAATGTAGTTTTTCATTAATAAAGTGGCAATGATATAATTATTGGATGACATAGGTCATGAAGAATCCCTGCTACTACTTAATGCATAGAAAGTTAGTCTCTCTGACTTTCCTGTAAGTTAAATTAGGCAAAACTTGGTTAAGGTAGGCTAAAGAGAGCAATCAGGCCTCAATTTCCTAGAATGAACTGCTCTTCTAATATTGAAACTTAATTTCCACCCCATTGTGGTTAATATAGAGAAAGCAATTCATTTAGAAATCACATTATTTAAAAATTTTCTTTATGTCATTAAATACCACAACTAAAGAAAGGACTAAAGGAAAAAAATTATGAGTAGAAGAAAATGGCATTCTGTTAGCAACATGAATTACTCTCAGCACAAGGTCTTTTTCACTTTGGTGTGAAAATTCCATTCCCAAATAAGCATGCTTGGAATGGAAGCTGACCTGATGGTGGTTTTATCAGCTTTAGATAAGATATGCACATGACATGACTTTTTTTTTTTTTTTTTTTTTGCGGTACTGGGGAATCGAACTCAGGGCCTTGTGCTTACGAGGTAAGCACTCTACCAGCTGAGCTATCTCCCCAGCCCCCAGCTTTAGATAAGATAGAAGGCTGAGGACGAAAAACCGCTACTGAGATTTTCAGAAACAGAGGAAGGCAAGTAGAGATTGGCATTGAAATACATCAAAGTCTTGGACTTAGGAAAGCATGACCTTTCTCTTGGTCCTTAAATTCATAAACAACTCATAAAACCTTGGTGCAAGATACCATTTTGTGAGTGAAGAAAAAAAAAGGAAGAAGATTCAACATGATAGAAGAGAGTGTATGCCTTTCTTTTCTGGAAAAGACATTGAGAATAGGAATTTGACAAGGTTCAGAAGAATTGGAATGAGAGGTGCTAAACTCAACAAGTTTACCCATGCCTCAAAAGACCAGAGGCTCCATCTGCTAGTGGGTTTGAAGGTGGACAATACCTTCTAAGCAGAGGGCTTCTTCAGAGAAGCCACATTTTCTTCCACTGAATTCTTTAGGAAGACTCTTGTTATTTTTGCTTCTGTTAGTAATTGTGAGCACTGAATTCCCCAGGCATTTTCTTTCCACTATATCAGTAATTGACCTGTGCCACTACTCTCTGGAGAAACATTGAGGCTTGGAATCCCTTCAAAAGTGTTTCTTAAAACAAGACAATGTCTAACAACCCTCCTAATTCACTTGGACAGATGACTTGCCTCTTAGAGCAGCTATCTAGTTAATAACTTTTTTGAAATTCACTAAACCTTCTTGTAAGTTTCTTTTCTTTTTTTTTTTTCAGTATAACTATATGAAATAGCAAACTTGAACTTATAGCCAGAATAACTTTATTGTACATGAGGGAGCTGTTAGGAATAAAACTCATCCTTCCTATTATGTATTGCTGCCAAGCAATTTTGTTTATGCTTTATCTTGTTTTTTTATTCAAAGTTCTGTGAAATATTTAGAGGTGTATTTTAATCCTTACTTTACAAGTGAAATGAAGAGGTTCAAATGTTTGTGCCTGTCCAAGGTTACATAACTTGATGCAGCGACATGAACCATGGTTTCTGATTCCCTAATGGTTGTGTTTGTCCTGGGAACTAACTGCCTGTGGAAAGATGCAGGTCAAGATGGCCCAGCTGCTATGTGACAACTGGTCAGAGGAGGCTACATGGGAAGACAGACAGTTATATCAGTCAGAAACTTGAGCTTAGGCACCAACTCCTGGGGATAGACAATTCCAGGCATAACAAGCTGCCCTCAATGTCTTGCAAATTTCACTGTGACTTTCAAATTGCCTGTTTTGCTAAAGCTTTCTCACAAATAATCTCCTGATAACAAAAATCTATATAATAAACAAGCTGAGCCAGCTCTGGGAACGTCAAACTCTGTCAGAGCTTACTGCCCATCTGGCTCCAGCTTTTTTTCTATATATGTGCCTGTTAATCTTTTCTTCATTTCCCATTGCCCTCTGGTTTCTGAATTAATGGCGGTGCTGGTCACGGCACATAACTACTGATAGTTGAGTGGAAACAGGACTTGTTACCTCTACTCTTTCCAAAGCCAGTGCTTTGTGGATGGTAGGATGGATTCTCTCCCTATATATCTAAATGTCAACATATAACTTAATGATAAGTTCTTTTAACTGGCAAGGTTTAACTGATTTATCTATTGCCTTAGTTTTCATTGTGTGTTTACATATGTTTTTGAGAAATAGTTAAGTAAATACTACATGAGTGAAATTATGCTTGTTTTTAATATGCAGGATCCAATTAATGACGTTTGAAGTAATTTTGAATTTAAAACTTTTAAATTATCTGCTCCTAAGATGCAAAATTGAAAAAGAAGGGGAAGAGAAACAAATTGCAGCTTCTGAAATAAACCCTAAAATGTGGGATACTTGGTTTCTCTTTGTTTTGAACAGGAGAAATTTGTAAAGGATAAGCCTGGTCATAGAACCAATTCTATATTAAAACATAGCAGAACTATAGTGACCAGGAGTTCAAAGGGAGTATCACTGACCAGACTTCCTTTGGCCAAGCTTATATTTTAGATTCATGATTCTACTGAGCTACAAAAAACAGTATAATCTATTAATAATATACTGTTTGAACTTTTTTACTTAGGCTAAGAGTAACTTCATTAGAATCAGTGCAATGAAGTTCAAATCAACTCTGAACTCTATTTTAAACTGCAAACAATAATACAAACTGTTCTATAATATTTTGTTGAGTTATGAAAGAGTTAATAGACTTATAAGTGCTATAAGCATAGGTGTGAAATGACTTGAGCTCATAAATACTGCTCCCACTCCTCTTGTGGAGAGAGGTGATTGAGATTAGTGGTCCCCAGTTTTGTGACTGTGGTGCACCTACTGCCTGGGAATGGTTCTGTGCGAGGGTACAGGATGCCCAGTTGCTACGTTGAGGCCCTGTCTGAAGAGGCTCTGTGCAAGAGTCTCATCAGTTTAAACCTGGATCTCAGGCACAAAGCTCCCTGAGATAGAGGAATTCTGAGCATGACAAGACAACCACAATGTTTTACCAGCTCTGCTACTTCCCAGCCTGCTTACTTAACAGTAACTTTAGACAGTGGGCTTCATGGGTGCTGCAAGAAGTTTCAAGCATTACAACAGTGAAATTGCTACAAGAACATTTCTAACCATGTACCATTGTGGTACACAAAGAACAATGCCTCTATAGTCCTTAACTTCTTGATTACAAGATGCTATATAAATAAACTCGCTGGGCCAGCTCTTCAGTTACTGTTTCTCTATCAGAATGCAGTGTTCACCTGATCCCAGCTTTCTCTCAATATCTGTGTGTGTGTGTGTGTGTGTGTGTGTGTGTGTGTGTGTGTGTGTGTTTCTTGATCCCCCATCACCCCTCTCTAGTTTCTCAGGTGCAGCTGTGCAGGTCATGGCATCCCCTCTCTTTGCTCTCCCTCCTCCTTTATAAAACATTAATATTATTTATTACATCAATATTTCATCATATATGAAACATGAACATTAAAGAGGGATATCTGTGCAAAACTAATTAGAGCACCAGACTCTCAGCATGCAGATTTCTGACATACAATGCAACTTTACAATAATCATTGAAATTTGTCTGCATGAAAATCTATACTTGATTATTTATAAAATCATAGTTTTGAGACTATGTTTGTTCTAATATTTTTCAAGTGAAATTTGTTTTTCAGTTAAATATGAAGCATTTCATATGCAATTTCCCATCTTTTCTAAATCAAATACACTTTGCAATGATATGAAATCATAGTTCATCTTTCTGTCATGGACAATCTCTTAATAGTATTTGTGCCCAAAGCATCTTGGATGTCTTGCCATCACCCTTGAAACTTCAACAGTAGTACTTTTGATTGTATTCTCTGATAACATGACAATTCTATATCTGACAGATGTGTGGATTGTTTGATCCACATAATAACTGATGTACTGATTATGATAGGTCACAGGTATATGGAGATTAAATATCTGAATAATGTAACTTGGGAAATATTGAATTGCTTTTCCTAGCTTTCCCTTGTATAATGAATTAAAAGAGCAACTTTTATAAAACTTATTGGAAATTTAAATGATATAAGGGCTAACAGACTAAAATCATTCAATGTTATATTAACATGAAAAACTTATCATTTGGATCATTCATCCATCATATATTTCCTGAGAGCTTTTACTGTTCTTGGTATGCTTGTGTTTAATGTGGATGCAGATATTTATCAATAGAAAGCTATCTGTTTTTATGAAGATTATATTTAATTGACAGAAGACTAAGAAAAATCAAAAATTATATCATATATCAGGAAATAATAACTGTAATGAAAAAGTCATAAAAAATTGAAAGGAAATGAAGAGTGATGAAAATGTAATGTTTTAAGTAATGAATTCAGAGAAGGTTTCACTGATGACATTTGAGAAAAAGTTTTAATCTGTGTGAATGGATCATGATCAAATAACTATTAATGAAGTTTAGTGTTATGTAAATTATGAGATACAACAGAGAATGAAGCCTTAGATAAACAGAAGCTTGCTGCATAAAAGGAGTATCAAAACTGTTATAAGAATCCAGACAATTTTCAAGAGTGATTCTTCCTGAAGCATCATCTTCCATATTGGTAGAACACACTGAATATTTGAAAGAACTTTAAAATATCAAATAGCAAATGCTAATGTTGAGCATCCCACATCTACTTTTTTTTACTAACTCACTAAAATCAGTTATCAATTCTCAGGAGTTTCATGATCTTTGCCATACTGGCCAAATATTTTGAAGTATAATTTTTATCAGTTTTACTAGTAATTCAGTCTTATACTGTCATGTGTGATTAGAATAGGAATGATAAATTTAGTGTCTATTTAATAATCACACATTGTATAGATAAATAATTATCTGCTAAACTGGTTTCTCATGTTCAAAGTGAAAAAAAAAATATCTCCTAGGTTAGGCTTTATAGTTAGTATTTTTTTTTTTTGGGTGCTGGGGATTGAACCCAGGGCCTTGTGCTTACAAGGCAAGCACTCTACCGACTGAGCTATCTCCCCAGCCCCTATAGTTAGTATTTTTTAAGTTGGTGAATTAAAGTCCACATAGAAAACTATACAGAAATTATTTATTGTGAATTAAAATTTCAATGTCAAATAAGCCATGGCACCTCCCAGTCACAAATCCTCACTGTGGTCCAGAGTACATCACCCTTCTACTTACTTTTATGGTAATCCTTCTCTGGATTTTAACTTTTAGTTTGTGAGCTAAATATGTCTACCCAAACACAATAACAATGTCTGTTTTCACAATTTTATATAAATAAAATCATAGAGCATATATGATTTTTTATTTCATTAATATTCTAGTGATAAAATTGATGTATGTATTTGCATGGAGCTATAGTCCATTAATTTTTTTTGCTAGTGTTTATTGTATAAATATGCTACAATTAATCCATTCATTTTACTATGTTGCTTTCAAGTTGTTTGCTACTGTACTATACACATTTTGTAAGACCATAATTAGGAGTGGATTTACTGATCCTCTGGTTATGTATAGAACAACTTCATGCTCCACCTGAAGTTTATGAAATTTCCTTTGCTGAATATATTTTCCAATGCTTGAAAATATCAAACTCTTTTTTAAAATTTGTCTCCATTCCATTTAATGTTTAGTTGCCCAACTCTCCTAATTCCTATGTGGAAACTGTAATTTATAATGTGATGTTATTAGGAGACAGAACCTTTTGGAGGTGATTAAATCACAAAGATAGAGCCTTATGTTGGAATTAGTGCTGTCCTAAAAATCAGGACGAGCTCCTCACCAGAACCTATCCATGCTTGCACACTGATCTTAGAATTCTTAGCCTCTAGATAGTGAGAAATAAAATTTTGCTGCAAATGCCACCAAATCTAAAGTAATTAGTTATAGTAGTGTTTGTATTTTTCTTATTGTTAGTGAAGTTGAGCATGTTCCTTTGAGACAGTTGAAAATCTATTTTGTGTAAAATTTAAATTCAAAACATTAAGACACTTTTTATTGGGTTATTTGTTGCTTATTCATAATAATAACTTACAGATTTTAGTGCCAAGTAGTTTGATACTTTTTCTACAAAATTTTGCCAGATTATGATTTTTCTCCAAATTCAATGGTAAATATTGAAGCTGCATTTAAAAAAAAAATTAGTGTGGTTTAATTTGCCATTTTTTCCTTTGTGGTGAATATTTCTATTATTTGCTTAAAGGAGTAATCCTTAATGAGTAATGAGTAATGAGGTCATGAAGATATTCTTCATATAAAATTGTGGAAGTTTTATTGTTTCTTTTTTATATGCATATTTTAATACAACTGAAATTGTTTGAAATACAGATGAAATTATTTTAACTTCCTCACAAATATGAAATTTAAAAAGAAATATTTGATGTACTGTTAAAACAGACCACTCCTTTCTTCATTTTTTTTCAGTGCCATTGTGTGATAAATCAAGTTGTCTTTGTCCGTTTGTTCTTGATAAAATACAAAATCTATCTTACATACTGTATTTTTATATTAATATTATCTGACTGAGCAAATGTTCCTGGTAGTTTGAGAATACTTGCACCATATTTTGTCTCTGTTATTTTCAATGCAAAATGTACAAATTTTCAAATTCTGAAACATTGTTGGGCTATAATTTTGGAATAGATCCAGTTTAATTAGTTTGGGAAAAAAATTGACATCTTTATAATATTTAATCTTCTGATACACATAAATATTTTGTTTCTCTTTTAGACAAAAGATATCAGTGTATTGGGGAGAAGGATATGTGGACAATATCTATGCCATCTGTTAAACATTACTGTCACCACAAAAGTGCTATTAAAGATAAATTCTAGTCAGTGACTGTATAATCAGCAACTCAGGAGACTAATACAGGAGGATTGCAAACTGGAGGAAAGCCTTAATAACTTAGCAAGACTGTGCCTTAAATTAAAAAAAAATAAAATAAAAAGGTTTGGGTATATAGCTCAGTGGTAGAACATAGGTTCAATTCCCAGTGTGAATAAATGAATAAATAAATACTATAAACTAATAAATGCTATTTAAGAAAAAATAAGAAGAAATTTTCTTCCATATGATATAAATTACTTCAGATTATTGATCTGAGTATTTTCTTTTGCTATTGATTACTCTCACAAAATGTTGGCAATTAAAGATTTTGGCCACATGTTTGGTTCATATTTTTATCTTAAATTTGTCCTTTAAATTAGAAAACTATAAAGGTAATTGTCTGTTATTACTGCAAATGCTTCCTTTCTAAAGCTGAAATGGGAAACACCTTAATAATTAATAAATACTGAACAATAATTTTAGTGCTTTCATATAATTCAGAAAAACATTGGAACACATTGCATAAATGGAGTTAGGTCTCTTTATAAACACTCTCTAAGTCTTTGTCTCTTTGTTTTTATCCTAGAAACTATCCCAATATTATAATCAGAAGTGTGACTATTTATGCTAAAT
The DNA here is from genome assembly GCF_902686445.1 of Sciurus carolinensis. Lineage (NCBI taxonomy): Eukaryota > Metazoa > Chordata > Mammalia > Rodentia > Sciuridae > Sciurus > Sciurus carolinensis. The sequence continues at coordinate 98,875,273 of NC_062223.1, read as the reverse complement.
GATAATTTTCACAATGTAAGTCATTCTATTAAACATTAAAACAAATCTTTACATCAAATAATTTATGATTAATCTCTTAATTAGAAAGTACAGCAGACCCAGGTGCTAGAATATCATGGAGTCCTTAAATCCATGGTTCAAAGATATTTTAAAAATTTGTTAAATGCCCATGATATAATTTTAAGTATAAAAATAATGAAGAAGTTGTACACATATGCACACATTTTTAACTGGTAGTGTGTGTGAATATATATGTTTGTGGGAGAGGTGTTTGTATCAATGTTATATGAGACAGAAAGACCAGGAACAGTGGCACTCACCTCTAATCCTGGTGACTTGGGAGGCTGATGCAGGAGGATCACAAATTCAAAGCTAGCCCCAGCAACTTAGTGGAGGCCCTAAGCAACATAACAAGACCCTGTCTCAAAATTTGAAATTATTTTTTAAAAAAGAGCTGGGGATATGACTCATTGGTCAAGCACCCTTAGGTTCAGTTTCTGGGAGAGAGAGAGATAGAGAGAGAGAGAGAGAGAGATTGAGAAAAGAAGAAGAAGAGGAGGAGGAGGAAGAGGAGAAGGAGGAGGGGGAAGAAGAAGAAGATTAAGAAGAAGAAGAAGAAAAAGAAGAAGAAGAAGGAGGAGGAGGAGGAGGAGGAGGGGGAGGAGGAGGAGGAAGAAAGGGAGGGGAGGGGGAAGGGAAAGGGAGGAGAGGAGAGGGAAGCAAAGAGAAGAGAAGAGGAGAGAAGAGAAGAGAAGAGAAGAGAAGAGAAGAGAAGAGAAGAGAAGAGAAGAGAAGAGAAGAGAAGAGAAGAGAAGGAGAGCCATCAAAAATTGGGGTAGACTACTTGTAGATTACTTCCTTTATTCTTTAGTATTTTATTGAGAAGAGTCACTTGGCTTTAGAATGCTCAAAATCAACTCTTTTCTATCTTTAAAAGAGAGAGAGGGAGAGAGAGAAAGAGAGAAAGATGAAGAAAGGAAGGAAAAGAGAAGGGAGGGAGGGAGGGAGGGAGGAAGAAAGAAAGAAAGAAAGAAGAAAAGACAAAAAGAGGGACAAGAGAAAGAGGAGGAAAGAATGTAGGTGGTAGGCAGGGAGGAAGAGAGAAAGAGGAAGGAAGGAAGGAAGGAAGGAAGGAAGGAAGGAAGGAAGGAAGGAAGGAAGGAAGGAAGGAAGGAGGGAGGGAAGGAAGGAAGGAAGGAAGGAAATAAAGGGAGAGAAGTGTCAAAAGAATCCACAGTACATACAAATTTCACAGTAACGACATATCCCCTGGTGATATGTATGCCCTTATGAGTAGGAGAAACACAATCAGGACTGCATTAGATCAACTAAGATCAGGCAATACCCTAGTTTGTTGGCTTAACAAGTGTTTTAATTAGCTTGTTTGCCACTGTGACCTAACACCTGGCAAGAACAACATAGAGGAGGAACAATTTATTTTGGCTCAAAGTTTCAGAGGTTGAGTCCATGGTCAGCGAACTCCATAGCTCTGGGTCCAAGGTGAGGCAGAACCTCATGATGGAGGAAGGCAGCTCAGGATATGACAACAAGGAATGGTAGAGAGAATGAACTCCACTCACCAAGGACAAAATATAAACTCCAAATGCACACACCTCCAGTGATCTACCCATCTAGCCATACCCTACCTACCTACAGTTATTGCCTAATCCATGCCACCCAATTTCACCTCTGAAAATTCTTGTCTTATCTCACACACAAGCCTTTGGAGGACACCTCATATCTAAACCATAATGACAAGAATGCATGTATTTCTGAGACTTAACTGAGTAATCCAGAAAGTAGCTAAGTTTTAACAATCATTGAAGAGTGGTATCAGCTCAGAGACCCCTGGCAGCATGGTACTGGGTATCACACTAGGAGCAGTAGCCGAAAGAAGTTAGAGGAGGTCAAGCAGAAGGCAAGTCACCAACATCAGGGATGTCTGTAATACAAAAGCTCTTTCATGACACTCTGAAAGATTATGTCTTTCAATATGATTCCTGTGTCTTTCTGAAATTTTTAGTTTCTGGCACAATATTTCCAGACCTAAGTTTGTCATTCTGTACCAGCTCTGGAAACAACCATTTCTTCAAAAAGTCCTGCTTCCTTTGATGTGAACAGTATTTAGAAACAAAGGTCAAACAAAGATCAGAGGGTAAGCATGTTCATTTGATATTGAAGTATTGTTGTTTCTTGATATTTTCGATAGAACTAGAAAATTATATATATATATGTATATGTACACACATATATACTCAAGATACATATATTAAATGTATTTATTTGTATAACATGTTTTAGATAAATAGATATGGTAAGTTTATTCTGAAACCACCAGTTCCACCCCGGTACCACAAGATCTTCCCCACAGTGCTCTCATTCCCTTTTTGGGTCTGTCTCACTAAGAATTCTGACTTATCTCTTCAATTATTTATTCCATGATACAATGTTTGTGTTTCCCCCAAAGCAAGTGTTAGAATTGTAGCCCTCACTGCCACAGTGCTGGGAGATGGGCACTAATGAAAGGTGATTAGGACACAGGTAAAGTGAGTGGATCCATGTCTTCATTACAGGAGCAGGGTCCTTAGAGAAGGGCGAATTTTCCCCGGTCTCCCTTGCCTCTCTTTTCCCTTCTGCTGTGTTAGGACACAGGAAGAAGATTACTGCCAGATGCTGGCCTATATATTGATCATAGGCTCCCCAGCCTCAAGAATTATGAGCTGATATATTTCAGTTCCTTATAAATTATCCAGTCTGTCATTTATAAGCACAAAACAGACTAAAACATAATATCTGCAAAATATAAAATTGATACACTGATACCACTGAAAATATCAAAACTACTAATTCATGTTCAAGATTTCTCTGTAGTTCTTTTTAATAAATTGTATATGTAGTCACAATTACGTGGAGTAGTTTTACTTTTCTCTTTCTCTGTAGATATGTTATTAATCTAGTATAAAATTGGATTGTTTCTATTTGCATTTAATGTTGGTTTTCTTTCAACCTTTATTGAATTATTTTTTTTCCTTTTTATTACATTAAACATAACATCTTTTGAGAATTCAAAGTCATTTGAAAAGATCCACTTACAATGTGACTTCCCCCCTACTATCACTGCTGTTTCCTCTAGGAAACCTGATCATTGGTTGTTTCAGCCTTCTTATTATTCCCTTTTTATAAAAATAAGTACATTCCCCCCCTTCTCCCTTGTTTCTTCATAAAGTAGCATATACCACTGCTTTTAGTTTTTCTCCTGGTGCTGAGGATTGAAAATAGAGCCTTATGCATGTAAGGCAAGTACTCTACCACTGAACTACATTCCCAGAATTTATAGGATATGGTTTGATGCTTGAGGTAAAAATACCAAAATTTATGAAGTCTTTCTTTCTCCCTTTCCTTCTTTCATGTATCTATTCTTTATTTCTCAAATATATACTGTGTATAAGGCACTGAGTTAGACTCCTCAATTAGTTCATTATTTTGTATGTTTTGAATACAGATGTTAAATGATGTTTTTAATTTTGAGAAAAGATTATAGTATTCTGTTACTTACACGAATTTGAATTAAGACTATAACAAATCATAGTTTATTGTCTATCTCAATGAGTTTACTGATCTTGAAAACAGTAGAATTTTTATTTGATACTATGATGTAGAGGAGTACATGAATTATTCTCCTTTTATGTATACCTCACAAAAATATGGACATTTATTTCAGAGGAAATGTACTATATAATGAAAATTTATTTCCATAAATGAAGTTTAGTGAGTCAATCCTAAGACTACTTGATTCAATTTTAATTTATTTTCCTTATGGTGCCATTCATAGCAGGAGGAAATTAATCTGGCAAGCCCAGAACCATTACATTTAAAAAAAAACATATCATTGAAAAACCTATGCTTAAAAAGAATTATCTGATATATAATTTAGGATTCTTCAAGGTCTTAAATAACCATACCCTAAATCTTAGTAAAGAGACAATTAATTAAATGCGTATAGGAATATAAAGATAATAAAGAAAACAGAGAATACCACGATGAGTTAGAAACAGAGGATAGTGATGCCTGAATAGTCTCCTGACTCAACTTATCATTTTTCTTTAAAGAAAATCACTTTACAGTGTGAAAGATTTACCATAAAATATATTCATTATGTCATGCATTCATTTGTCAAAAGCACACATTTAATACCCAGGAAGTGAAGAACACTGAGTTAATTGTAGGATTCCCTTGGCAAAAATAAGTATAGAAAAACCTCTATCACGTGGTTTCAATACAAGATACCAGAGCAGCAGCAGTATTGAAGGCAGTGGTAGATTATCAACACTAAGAGGACAGTCATTTCATAAGAAAAGGAATTGTATCAAGTAGTGTATAGAAATTTGAATTTGATTTAGGTTTGACATCCAACCCCTCCAATTATTGTTGTGCCCTTGGGCATGCATATAACTTTTCTAGGTTAAGCTACATAAAAACAAGTTCGTATACATTTCAAAAGTAAATTAAACTATGAATATTAAAAATTCTGGAATTTCTTTAATACAGTTCTAGTGACACTTAAGTGACAGCTTCATATTTGTCACCACTATTCTCAGCCACCTCAAGTTTCTATATCTTCATTGATATATACTAAGTCTCTCCTACTCATATTTGAGTCCCTTCTATTTTTACAGTTTTCATTTTAACCCATATTACATATAAATTTGAAAGAAAACATTCTAAGTTTCATTCTTATATTATTTATATCTATAGCCTAACTTCATATAAAATTTAATACCAATCAAAGGGTCATGAGTTGGCCCATCTGACCCCTGCACCGAGGTCAGTGCCATCACTGAGTGACCCCACCTGACCCCTGCACTGAGGTCAGTGCCATCACTGGTGGGTTGCAGTTGCGGAGCGAGTTGGCGGGTGAGTCAGGCCACCTGCATCGCGGAGGTAGCTAGTGGGCACCCAACCCACCTGCCTTGCGGAGTTAGGTGTGCGGGCAGCCAACCTGCCCAACCACCAGGCCGAAGACAGACACCATCACTGGCAACCCCGCCCAACCACCACACCGAGGTCTGTCGCCATTACAGAGCAAGTTGGCAGATGAGCCAGCCCACCTGTATCGTGGAGCTAGCCAGAGGCTTCTTTATAGGCTGGTGCAGGCATTTTGAATTATTCCTGAGGGCATGGCCATCATCATTGGTAGGGCAGCTCCCTTGCTGAGACACCTACAGGAGGCTAGAGGACCTTTGACAACCCAGGAGCCAAGAAGAGGAGGTATTGAGAGACTTGGGACCAACTCATAGCCACAGGGTGAGTCTCTCCCACTGGTCAGGCTCCCCAGATGGGGCAGTAGTCCTGAAATGCAGGGCACTTCATGGAGTAGAGTGGCCCAGTGAGACTCCCCCACTGGACCCAAGAACCCAGTGAACCAGGAGCATTGCAGAGGAGGGCTGCACGAGGTTTCAACACAGAGTGAGGGTCTGAGGCCCAGACAGTAGCTCCGGTCCCCAGGGAACATAGCAGAGGAGGGCTGCTCAGAGAGAGAGTCCCTCGCAGGGACAGGATCCCCAGCCCAGGTGGTAGGTCAGATCCACTGGGAACATCACAGAGGAGGGCTTCCCAGTCCAGGTGGTAGTACTGGACTAAAGGGAACTTCTCAGAGCAGAGCTGCCCAGCAAAACTTCCCCACCAGGTGATCTTCCCCGCTGGGCAAGGCTTTCCCACCAGGGCAGTAGAACCAGAGACACAGGCCCAGATCAGATGTGCCCCAGTCTACAGTCTAGTCCCCCTTTGGCTGACCATCAGCCAACAAGTGGAGGTGCCTCCGCCCACTGACAGGGAATATATCCCACCTGAAGGCCACCAACCCTAGAGGGACAGTTTCCTAGTGGAACACCGCATTACCAAGTTCCTCGAAGACTTTTGACTACTGAAGGCTAAGACGTGAGTTATTGGAAATCTACAGAGACAATATTAGTCAATAGAGGAAATCTGTAATATCCCAGAGTTTCACTACTAGAGGGGTAGATACCTGAGCAATATGAGAAAACAAGGGAAGACAATGTCCCAAACAAACCTAGATGGTATAGCAATAAAATCCAGTGACAGCATGGCAGAAGAAATGACAGAAAGGGAGTTCAGAATGTACATAATTAAAATGATCGGGGAAACAAACGAGGAGATGAAATAGTAAATGCAGACATTGAATGATGAGATGAAAGAGCAAATGCAGACAATGAATGATCACACCAATCAACAGTTAAAAGAGCAAATACAAGAAGCAAAAGATCATTTCAATAGAGTTAGAGATATTGAAAAAACAAACAAACAAACAGAAATCCTTGAAATGAAGGAAACAATAAACCAAATTAAAAGCTCCATAGAAAGCATAATCAATAACATAGAACACCTGGAAGACAGAACCTCAGATATTGAAGACAAAATACTTAATCTTTAAAACAAAGTTAACCAAACAGAGAAGATGGTAAGAAATCATAAACAGAATTTATAATAATTATGGGATATCATGAAAAGGCCAAATTTAAGAATTATTGGGATTGAGGAAGGCTTAGAGAAACAAACTAAGGAATGAACAATCTATTCAATGAAATTATATCAGAAAATTTCCCAAACCTGAAGAATGAAATGGAAAATCAAGTACAAGAGGTTTATAGGACTACAAAATTACAACAAACCCACACCAAGGCACATTATAATGAAAATACCTAACATAAAAAATAAAGACAGAATTTTAAAGGCTGCGAGAGAAAAAAATCAAATTACATTCAGGGGGAAATCAATAATGATATCAGCAGATTTTTCAACCTGGACCCTAAAAGCTAGAAGGGCCTGGAACAACGTTTTTCAAGCCCTGAAAGAAAATGAATGTCAACCAAGAATCTTACACCCAGCAAAACTTACCTTCAGATTTGACGACTACATAAAATCATTCCATGATGAACAAAAGCTAAAAGAATTTACAAAAAGAAAACTGGCATTACAGAACATTCTCAGCAAAATATTTCATGAGGAAGAGATGAAAAACAATGAAGTAAATCAGCAAAGGGAGGAACTACCCTAAAGGAACAGCCAAATAAAGGAGAAACCAAGTTGTGTCAAAAAAAAAAAAAAAAAAAAAAAAAAAAAAAGAGCCAAATAACCGGGAATACAAATCATATCTCAATAATATCCCTGAATGTTAATGGCCTGAACTCATCATTCAAAAGACATAGACTGGCAGATTGGATTAAGAAAAATTAAACAATTTGCTGCCTGCAAGAGACTCATCTCATAGAAAGAGATACCCATGGACTAAAGGTGAAAGGATGGAAAAAACATACCATGCACATGGACTCAGAAAAAAGTTGGAGTTTCCATCCTTATATCAGATAAAGTGGACTTCAAGTCAAAGGTAGTCAGAAGGGATAAAGAAGGACATTTCATACTGCTTAAGGGACGCATAAATCAGCAATACATAACAATCATAAATATCTATGCCCTAAAGTGTGGCTCATCCATGTACATCAAACAAATCGTTCTCAATGCCAGAGATCAAATAGACCAAAACACAATAATACTAGGTGATTTTAACACACCTCTCTCACCATTGGACAGAGCCTCCAAACAAAAATTGAACAAAGAAACCACAGATCTCAAAAACACAATCAATAATTTAGACTTAAAGGACATGTATAGAATACACAATCCAACAAAGAGCGAATACACTTTTTTCTCAGTAGCACATGAATCTTACTCTAAAATAGACCATATTCTACGCCACAAAGCTAATGTTAGCAAATACAAGAAGATAGAGATACTACCTTGTATTCTGTCAGATCATAATGGATTGCAATTAGAAATAAATGACAGAATAAAAAACAGAAACTTCTCCAACACCTGGAGATTAAATAATACTCTATTGTATGATTAATGGATAACAGAAGATATCAGAAAGGAATATAAAAAATTCTTAGAGGTAAATGAGAACAAAGAAACATCATATCAAAATCTCTGGGACACTATTAAAGCAGTACTTAGAGGAAAATTTATTTCATGGAGTGCATTCAATAAGAGAAGAAAAAATCAACAAATAAACGACTTAACACTACAGCTCAAAGCCCTAGATAAAGAACATAGCAACACCAAAAGTAGTAGAAGATAGGAAATAGCTCAAATTAGAGCAGAAATCAAAGAAGTAGACAAAAGAAACAATAGAAAAACTGACAAAATAAATAGTTGGTTCTTTGAAAAAGTAAACAAAATTGATAAATCCTTAGCCACACTAACAAAGAGAAGGAAAGAGAAAAACCAAATTACTAAAATTTGGAATGGACAAGGAAATATCACAACAGACACGAGTGAAATACAAAACATAATTAGAAGCTATTTTGAAAATCTATACTCCAACAAAAGAGAAAATCTCGAAGACATCAACAGGTTTCTAGAGACATATGAATTACCTAAACTGAACAAGGAGGACATACACAATTTAAATAGATCAATTTCAAGTAATGAAATCGAATAAGTCATCAAAAGCCTACCAACAAATAAAAGTACGGGACCAGATGAGTTCTCAGCTGAGTTCTACAAAACCTTTAAAGAAGAGATCATTCCAATACTTCTCAAAGTATTTCATGAAATAGAAGAGGAGGGAACCCTCCCAAACTCATTCTATGAAGCCAATATAACCCTGATACCTAAACCAGACAGATACACATCGAGGAAGGAAAATTTCAGACCAATATCCTTAATGAACATTGACGCAAAAATTCTCAACAAAATCTTAGCAAATTGCATACAAAAATATATTTAAAAGATAGTGCACCATGATCAAGTGGGTTTTATCCCAGGGATACAAGGTTGGTTCAACGTTCAGAAATCAATAAATGTGATTCACCATATGAACAGACTTAAAGTCAAGAATCACATTATCATTGCAATAGATGCAGAAAAAGCATTTGATAAAATACAGCATCCTTTCATGCTCAAAACACTAGAAAAAATAGGGATAGTGGGAACATTCCTTAACATTGTAAAGGCCATCTATGCTAAGCCCATGACCAATATCATTCTAAATGGTGAAAAACTGAAAGCATTCCCCCTAAAAACTGGAACAAGGCAGGAATGCCCTCTTTCACCACTTTTATTCAACATTGTCCTTGAAACTCTAGTTAGAGCAATTAGAGAGACCAAGGAAATTAAAGGGATATGAATAGGAAAATGGAACTCAAACTATCCCTATTTGCTGATGGCATGATTATATATTTAGAGGAACCAGGAAATTCCACTAGAAAACTTTTAGAACTCATAAGTGAATTCAGTACAGTAGCAGGATATAGGATCAATGCTCATAATTCCAATGCATTTTTATACATAAGTGATGAATCTTCAGAAAGAGAATTTAGGAAAATTACCCCATTCACTATAGCTTAAAAAAATAAAATAAAATACTTGGGAATCAATCTAACAAAAGAGGTGAAAGATCTATACAACGAGAACTACAGAACACTAAAGAAAGAAATTAAAGAAAACCTTAGAAATTGGAAAGATCTCCCATCATCTTGGATAGGCAGAACTAATCTTGTCAAAATGATCATACTACCAAAAGGGTTATACAGATTCAATGCAATTCCAATTAAAATCCCAATGATGTACCTTACAGAAATAGAGCAAGCAATCATGAAATTCATCTGGAAGAATAACAAACCCAGAATAGCTAAAGCAATCCTTAGCAGGAAGAGTAAAGCAGGGGGTATCACAATATCAGAACTTCAACTATACTACAAAGCAATAGTAACAAAAACGGCATGGTTTTGGCACAAAAACAGACAGGTAGATCAATGGTACAGAACAGAGGACACGGACACAAACACAAATAAATACAATTTTCTCATACTAGACAAAGGGGCCAAAATTATGCAATGGAGAAAAGATAGCCTCTTCAACAAATGGTGCTTGGAAAACTGGAAAACCATATGCAACAGAATGAAACTAAACCCTTATCTCTCACCCTGCACAAAAATCAACTCAAAATGATTAGAGATCCTGCATATTACAGAAGAAAATGTAGGTCCAAATCTTCGACATGTTGGCTTCAGATCAGACTTCCTTAACAGGACTCCCATAGCACAAGAAATAAAAGCAAGAATCAATAACTGGGATATATTCAAACTAAATAGTTTTCTCTCATCAAAGGAAACTATTAGCAATGCTAAGAGAGAACCTACAGAGTGGGAGAAAATGTTTGCCACTCACACTTCAGATAGAGCACCAATTTCCAGATTCTATAAAAAACTCAAAAAACTCTACACGAAAAATACTAATAATCCAATCAAACAAATGGGCTAGGAAATGAACAGACACTTCACAGAAGATCTACAAGCAATCAATAGATAATGAAAAAATGTTCAACATATTTAGTAATAAGAGAAATGTAAATCAAAACTACCCTAAGATTCCATCTCACCCCAATTAGAATGGCAATTATCAAGAATACAAGCAACAATAGGTGTTGGCGAGGATGTGGGGAAAAAGGTACACTCATACATTCCTTGTGGGGCTGCCAATTAGTGCAGCTGCTCTGGAAAGCAGTGTGCAGTTTCCTTAGACAACTTGGAATGGAACCACCATTTGACCCAGCTATCTCTCTCCTTGGCCTATACCCAAAGGACTTAAAATCAGCATACTACAGAGATACAGCCACAACAATGTTCATAGCTGCTCAATTCACAATAGCCAGATTGTGGAACCAACCTAGATACTCCTCAATTGATGAATGGATAAAGAAACTGTGGTGTATTTATATACAATGGAATATTACTGCACCACAAAAAATAATAAAATTATGGTATTTGCAGGCAAATGGATGAAATTGGAGAATATCATGCTAAGTGAGATAAGCCAATCTCAAAAAACCAAAGGACGAATGATTTCTCTGAGAAGCAGATGATGACACATAATGCGGGGTGGGAAGGGGGCAAGAATGGAGGAAGGAGGGATTGTATAGAGGGATAAGAGGGGTGGGAGGGGGGAAGAAAAAAAATAACAGAATAAATCAAAAACTATTACCCTAGGTAAATATATGATTACACAAATGGTATGCCTCTACTTCATGTACAAACAGAGAAACAAGATGTATGCCATTTGTTTATAATAAAAATTTTTTTTTAAAAAAAGATTCATGAGTCAAAACAATTCTACCAAACATGATTACACTTGATTATGTAACTATCCAACAGAAAACTTTAAAAACAAAATCTTCACAATGATTCCAAGTATTGTCATTACCATCTCAATGCATTGTCACTTAATTCAAGCACCAAGGCAAAATTTTAATTCTACTTATGTTTCTTTTTACCCAATATTGACATTTTAAATTCTGTTCTTCACTATTACTATTTTTATTTCAAATATGCCTTTTCATTTGGTCAAGTTATGAACATTCGAATATACTTTTACTTCATATGAATCAAGTTATCAGTAGGTAGTCCCTCACCATAGGTACATAACTGACAATATATATTGCTCCACTTCAGTGTACTATGTATGGGATTGAATGATAGCTCTCTTTAATGGAGATAATACGACAAGGAATCAAGCATCAAGCCAAAGTTTGCTACATGGATTTAGTATTATTTAGATGGACACACAATTTGAATAGTTATTCAGAGAAGAGACAAAGTAGTCTAGAGGTTTTCTGCACTTTTGAAAGGATCATGGAACCCTAAAAGAAGATAAAGCCCTTCTTCTCTCTTTTACATTTATTACTTTATAAATTTTTTTAGTGTCTAATTTTACCAAAATTACATTAGCTTATTCATAGTCATTTCCACAAGATTTTCAATGGAAAGCAGTAAATAGCTCCTTTTCTCTCTTCCACTTAAACCTCACCATATACAGCTACTTTTTAACTCTCACTTACGAAATTATTTTGGTATTTATATTTGTATTTCTTAAAATGCAGGCTGATGTTGCTTTCTCAGATTTTTTTTTTTCAGTTTTAAACATGAACTATTTAATCCCAAAATGGAACAGAAGGATTTTGTTGTTTCCACAGACACGCACCTCACTAACCCTACTTGCCACATGTGGATACTGTTCTTATTCACCTATCCTTAAAATATAGTGAAAGGGGAAGGTACTAGCAAATAAGATTGATCAAATTATGCTATGTACCTGTGTTCATATAGTATAATGAATCCCACTATTGTGTATAATGGTAATGCATCAATTAAAATATTTTTAAGTTGTAAGTTTTGGTTTGTTTAGTAATTATTCATTATTTACATTGCCATGATTCTCTAAATCCTATTTACATCTGAGCCATTTACTCATGTATAATTAACTTGTCTTCCTATATCACTTTTTGTTTCCCTGAAAGTTGATCTTTTGTGTGATTTTTGTTGATTTCATTTTCTATGTAGTTTTCATAGAAACCACAGCAACAAAACCCCCAACAAATATTTAAGCAGCCCCAAGAAGTTTAGCCACACCATCCATTTCATCAGCGTTCTTATATTTACTCTGCTCTGGTTTGGCAGCCCTCTCTATCTGTTGGACCGTGAATCTTTCTTAAATAATCAAACATTTCCTTTTACTCTCCTCATCGTTTGAGTTTTGTTTCTTGTATCCTATTCCTTTCCTGACTGTATTCTTCAATCTGTTAGAGTATTTCCTTTGTTAACATTTTTTGTGGTCTAGTATATTTTAAAATCAGTTCATAATCACATGTTTTAGTCATAAATATAATTGTAGTTTGTAAATCTTTTCTTCAGGATTTTGAATGAACCATTCCATAGAATTCTACATTCACTTTTGCTATGAAAATGAATTCAATCTTATTGAGTTAATATACACAGATGAAAAATGTCTCCATTTGAAAAAGCCTCTCTTTTTATGCCTAGTTTTATAGAATTGCAAATAATACCTTATTTGATATCAAAAGTGTTCTAATTCACCTAAAAATAAATGTTTATTCCATTTACATCTGACTTTTCTGATCTGTAAGTTTTTAATGCTTTTTTTGCCTAATATAATCTGTAATTTTGGTGTGATATGAACTGTTTTCATTCATTGGTCTAATGCTTTCCCTTTTGAGAAAACTTGTAATCCATTGGTTAATTACTTTTATACATTTTCTTTACTATTTCTGAAATTCCATTTCTATATATGTTTATATATTCTATTTCTATATGACTGCTCTTCTGATTTTTGTGATTTCTCTCTAACTTTCCTTCCATTTTTATTTTAAGTTATCTTCTGAGGGATTTCCTATACTTAATTTTTTTTTAATTCTCTTGAGCCTTTCCCCTCTTCCAATGTATTTTTAATGCATAAGACCCAAGAGTTCTTATTTGTTCTATGAATATTTATTTTTGATTTGGATGATATTCTTGTTTCATAATCATATCAACCTGTGTTTTTTTGAACTAAAAATAATCAATCTTTAAAGATTTTCATAAGTTTTATTTCACTTTTAATTGACACATAATTTAGGTGTTTATGTAGTGTAGTGTGATGTTTCAATATATATATTCATTGTGTAATGATTAAATTGGGCAAATTAGCACATCCATCACAATCAAAATTTATCATTTCTTTCTATGAGAAGGCTGAAATTCCATTCTTATAGCTATTTTTAAATGTACTATATATTATTCTTAATTGTAGTCACCCTACTGTGTGATAGAACACCAGAGCATATTTTGTTTCCTGAAAGTTACATTTTTTCCTATTTGATGTTGCTTTTCATGTGAAAGATTTTTCCCAGTTGTCTAATAACTTTTGATTGACTACTTATATTCAACCATTGATGGATAAAAAATGGTTTAGTAGTTAGATGTGCTGGAGTATAATCTATGAATAGTGAGCTTCCTGGAAGTTTCTTTTTAATCTGTTCAGATACTCTGGATAAGTCCAATATCCTTTTCAGCAGGACGAGTTGTAGCTGCCTGGGTTCTGGATACTAAGTAAAGGATACTGGTCCGAGTAGACAGTGTGTAAAGTCTTAGTATTCAGTGTTTATATAGTCTAATTCCCATGTTTTTATGGTGCCCCAAATCTCACCTGGTTATTTCCCATTGTGAGGGACTGAGCAAGTCCCTGGCTGCACAAAAGGCTTTTTTGTTGCTCCTTAAGCAGACTTTCAGTCACTGATCTGTATTCATACCAACCTGACTGCTAACACAATCTCAGAGTCACTTGGTGCCACCAAATTACATGGTCTACAAGGACTCCGACATGTTGGTGCTTGGCATTGGCTCTTAGGAAACTTCTTTGTATTTGTTCTTTTCTTCATCTTTTGTTCAAACATCGAAACTGCTGTGGTATCTCTTCTCCCATTCTTCATTTCCTTGTGGGTTTACCTTTTTAAAAAAGTGTTCTATACTGTTGTGGGGAGGAGTATTCAATCTACTCTTGTAACTGACATACCCATGTTACCTAAATACTCTATTAGAATTGTATTATTTTTAGTAACTAATTTCATTGATGACAAAATCAGATTCTACAAAATAAGAACTTGGACTTTATTTCTTGTCTGAATATAAGTTTGATCTTAAATACCTATTTCATTGGTCGTGGAAAATTCAGTTAATGATGTCTATAGAGGCCAATCAACTTGGAGTTTTCTCAGCCATGTTAAAAGTTATTACAATTCCTAGTTTCATTGTTTGCTTCTTTGTCTTCTAGACTTTGGTACATTATGCTGATGACTGCAATAAGAACTCTTTAAGCCTAGAACTTACTAATGCCATATTTCTTGCACTATTAACTACAAAGAAAAGCATTAGGCTAACCCTTACTTATTCCTGAGACATATCCTTAAAACCCTATGTAGTTCTTAGAATCTACTTCTCTTGCATTATGCTCAAGTGGGAAAAGGGTAAACACTGAATCTTTCAAAAATTGACACCATTCCAGTTTAGCAAACTCAGCAAAGAATCTATCTAGTCCCCATATAGTCTTATGTTTCTATTTTCTTCTTTTCCTGTTTCCATCCCAGATATATTTTATTTATCCAAGATGAGAAAAGAAGGAAAAATAAGACAGATCATTGACTTACCATGAAATTTTTAAATATATTATTTAGGGAAGAAGTCAAGATAAAACTTATTTGTTCCCACTCACTGTCTTCCTTCTTTAGGCACCAAAATGAAGATTAGTTTAAATGGAGAAGTTATCACACAGACATACAAGTAGTTATAAATATAAATATATATGTATATTTTTATGCATTAATTGTAATTTTTATTGCAATTAATAAATAGCTAAGCACAATGATAGTTGAATACATTTAAGTTTCACTTGTCATAGTTAATAAATTGCCACAATAATTTATGTATAATTAATATAAATTTATAGACGTTTCACTTATAATATCATAAACAATATGCATTATTATTTAATTTGCTATTAAGATTGTTTTGATGAATAATCTTAGTATACAAACTGTGCATGAAAATACTTCTTAACTCTCCAAGTATTTTGTTAGCATAAATTCTAGATGTAAAATTACTAGATTATGATAATAAATTTTTTATAAAATATTACAAAATGATTTCAATGCATTTTAGATGTGTTCATCTAATTGACATTGGTTAATCCTTTCCACTTAAAAAGTAGAATCATGGATGATAAAATTGAGTTTTAATTATTAGTATACAACTAAATAAGGTAAGAGACAGAAATCCTTGTGAGATACATAAGACAGTTTTTAAATGCCCTGAACAGAGTTTGAAGCACAATGTCCTAAGAGTCAACCTTAGTATTTTTAGTCATCTATTGTTCATTCCAATAAAGAAGGATATCAGATTCTAGAATAAATATGCCAAAATTCCATCTCTGTATTCATCCACAGTATATGAGAAAAGATCCCTGAAAATGAACAGAAAATGACAGGTACTTAATATGATATAATCCAAAATCCTGAACTCCACATCAATAATAAAAATACTAAAGGGACTGGGGGTGTAGCTCAGTTGGTAGAGTATTTGCCTTACAAGCACAAGGACCTGGGTTCAATTCCCAGCAACACACACATACACAAAAATACTTAAAGCATGTTAATATTTACAATGTTCCAGTATTACTAGTCCTTCTAATTACAAAGATAGCCTGCAAGGTGTTTACATTATTTCATTCATTTTTAGATGATGAAAATAGGCACAGAGAATAAGTAGCACGTTCACGTCTAAAGGTTTGATGAAAAATACAAAAAGTTTGATTGTCTTCTCAAAGCAGTCTCCTGACTCTGTATAATGATATTGGTGAAATATATTATTAAACACCAAAATACTTGACAATTTTATCTATAATTTTCCAGGTAGATTAGTACCTGAATTTATCTCTAGAATAACGACATTTTCTAGGAAGACCGATTACATAGTAATATTGATTTTCAGTTCTACACAAATATCTGTCTGGTCAGCCTCTTCCCTGACAAGCATATATCGCTTAAACAAATAGCATTCATGTTGCTGGGGAACTGAATGATGATTAGAGGAAATTTCTATTCCATGAGTTGTGGAGATCATTTGAAGTCAACACTGTGATTTTATACATGTTCCCATGAAGACTGAACAATTCCTAAGCTGACAGAAATCTGGGACAGATATCCATTTTGAGAGGAACTGAGAAGTACAAATTATCAGATTAAGCAAAAATAGCACCAATTCTTTTATGAGAACATTTTGAAAATGTTTCCCATTAACTGAATTCTACTAATAAGTAGGAGATCCAACATGGAAGATAAAGATAGAAAACCATCTTAAAATAGCATCATATTTATATATTAATTTTTGAAGAGTAAAGGATCCCTAAGAAGAATTTTTTTCCTTCAGCAGAGATGCTGATGATGAAGAAGCCCCAAATCATCTGTTTCCAGGTACCCTTAGAGCTTTCCTTATGATCAAAAGACAGGTGAAGAACAAAGGAACGGTGCTTAGCCAGGTTTGTTCTCTTAGATTACGCAATTCTCACTAGGCCCTTGACTTTCCAAAAGAAATCCAATTAACTTGAGAGCTGTACTGAGAGGGTAGAACAGACCTCAAAAAATACTTAGGTGATTCTGATTAACTTCTCTTCCAAACAAGTTATCCTTGGCACCAGGTGTATGAGATGTGTGGGAAGAAGTAACATACCAGACTTTCTCTCTTCTGGCACGCCAAGGAGGAAGGTGGTCTGATAAAGAAACAATGCTCAAGGAAGCCCAGGTGTGTTGATTTTATAAGCATAGCTGTAGGACAATGCAAAAGTCATGTTTGGGTAACCCTAAGATGGTGGCTGGCATTGAGCCAAGAGGTGGCGCATAGTTAGTGTTAACATGGTGTGATCTACTTTTGCCTGATTAGTTGATGTCTCCTTTGTGCTAGTGGTCAACAGATATTCCTCATTCTTTCTTGATTGGTACCAAGGGTCGTGCCTCAATTGTGCTAATCCTAAACTGATTGGTTGCCTTAGGTATATAAGACACACACCTATAGGAAGCACCAAGGATAAGCAGCTAGCAGAAAGGATAAGCCACACCTCTAGATTGCTGGGCGAAGGATAAGCAGCACCTCTGAATGATGGCAGAACGCAGGTTGCAGTTTGCAGAACGGAGAAGTAAAGCCACACCTCAAGATAGCAGAGTGAAGGACGCAGGATGCAGGATGCACCTTTAAGAAGAAGCAGCAGAACTAAGAAGATATAGATCTCTGAAAGTGTAGTCTCTCTCTCTTAAGCAAAGTCTCTCTTTCTCTCTTATGCAAAGCCTTTCTCTTTCTCTCCTCTTTAAGCCTCTCTTCCTCTATAAGCTAGGGAACAAACAAGCAAGAAAGCAGCACACTAAAGAGAAAGATAGTAGAAGTAGTTTGTTTCCAGTCCACCTTTGATAAATACCCGCGCAATTGTTGCTGCAGGCGGTAACAATATCCGCGTGACTGTTACCGCGGGTGGTGACAGGACAATACATGAGCCTTGCCTAGTAACACTCTTCTTAAGTAAGCATGGCTTCATGTTTGTTATCCCTTCTAAGTATAATCTTCCACATGTCTTCCTATTTCTCTGTTTGGAGAACTAATCTCAAATAATATGCTTACCAATATGTACTCTAAATTATATTTGAAAGACAAAACTTCCCAAGTTCTGATATTGTGAAATTCTAGACTCCTTACAGAGAAGTTCAATCCCATAGTTTGATGAGAATTTTTGGCAGCTATTTCATACTATTGTTACATTTTAAAAATGCATTCTTTTAAAATCACTTACAATCAGTGTTACTTGCTATATTTTCCATTCATGTATTATTCGTTAATGTAAGGAAAAAAATACTAAGCATTTATCCATGTAAAATATTCAACATCAATTTTTTTTAAAGTTTATCTTTCCTATTAAGTAAAAACTAACGCTAGTTCCTGTATTACCAGACCATGTGCAAGGAATTTCAGATACATTCCCTCCTTGGTGATTGAAATTAAAACAGACACTGATGTTCCAAGGTTGCCAGGGTAAGAGTGAAGAGGAACATCACTTTAAGATGCATTAATCTAAATTGAAAATTTTTGTTTAAAATCACTATATTTTATTTTGCTCATATGCATACATAATATATGGTAATTAAATGTAAATGATTACACCTATACATTTATTTTTATTCCATTATAATGGCATGATTGTCTGTTATTCTATATGTCTTATATTTATTTCAAACAAAATATTAGCAATTCAAGAGAACATGACTTTAAGATCAGTTATTACAAGTAAGTTTTCAGTAAAGATAGGTTACAGAATTTTTAGTTCAATAAAATCTTTTAATATATAATTAACATAATTTCTTATTATGGCTTCACTTCAGTGTTTCCATGACATGTAAATAGTTTAGCTATCACTCCTTGCAGATGTTCATGAATTATTGATCTAATCTCCGTTTAACCAAAATCACTTTGCTCTACTTTTTTCCATAAATGGTGTATATTATGTAAAAATACAAAGAACTAAATTATTTATGATTAGAATGATGTTTTAAAAATACACCAGTATTCCTTAAAATAAATTCCAACAATGTTCAATAGCATGAGCATTATTTAACTCCTAAAATATGCATTGCAGTTAATACTATTAGATATAATTTGTGAGTCAGAAACAACACAATAACTATAGCTGTAAAGATTTCATTGCTGAATTAAATAAATTACACTGAGATTTTCAAATATGAATTTCTCAGGCCTCCTGGTTAATCTGCTAACCACCTAAAGTAGAATGCAATGAATTTTTATCTTTAAGATTACTATTCCTTACAGCAACTGTGCAAGTGTTAACACTGGACTCCTGTAAATTGTTAAATTTGAGCCTGTGCCATAAGTCTATTTTAGGAAAGCAAAAATTGGTTTTCTTGTAAACTTTTGTTCCACTTGAAGTCTTCCAGAATATTCAAGGACAAAATATGTTTCTTTAATTTAAAAGAGTATCTATTTTTATATGCATGCAAAATGTTTCATGCAGTTTTTCTACCTAATTCAATCCCTCAGTATGCTGCAAAGTCAGTATAAAAACTTTTTTTTCTTCCTATCACAACTGAAGGTTGTTTTCAAACAAAATCTTCTGAAAGGAGAATTCAAGTTTCTAGGAGAAGGGAGAAGCTCTGTTCAGTTGGTTGAATAAGAAATAAGTGTAGCAGGCTGCTCTTTTTCTTTAGGTGGAAAATGGTGAATATGTGATGCTTCTTTTCCTTTCAAGGCAATGCCATGTATTATCAACAAATAATAACCAGCATGTTACATCGCTGCTCAAAAACACATTTGATGAGGGATCTAAAGTTCCCTTCTATTTAATGTGATGATAAAAATAACTTCTAAATAATAACTCAGTTGAGAGAATCATGAAGGATTAGGTTTGAGCTTTTGCTTTCAAAACCAGAAAGTGATGAATAGAAGAGGGACTTAAGGGGAAAGAAAATGAGGAGGAGGAGGAGGATGAAGGCATGTAAAAAGAGAGGAAAAATAATCATATGACAGCCAATTCTTTTTTCTCAAGGAGGAAGAGTGCTATTTCTTTAATGAATTCACTCTCCAGGAGTTATCCTTTATTAAGTATCTATTATCTATCACATGAATTATATCCATTATCATTTTTAATCCTCATAACAGCAATGTGTTCCTTGTATATAGAAGAACTGGTAGTCAAAACTTACATAATTTGCTCCCAATTGTGCAATCTGGATTCAAGTATGCTTCTTAAACTCATCTTTTTCCATCATATCAATCATTTTAGTATCAGACCGACTTACTTTTTAAGGTATAAGCTGTGATTCATTAGTTCTTTACTTTTATGTTTACACATTCAAATGTGTGGCTCCCATACATCTTATCAGGATTCAACTCAAATGACACCATGAAAATGAAGCATCCCTTGATCTTCCAAATTGAAGAAATTATTTTACTTTAGAACTCAGTTTTCAGCTCCCTTGTCCTAGTTTTATGAATATCTCTACTAATTTATAAGTTTGGTGGCTATACTCAGTCTCATTTCTAAATTTCTTACTGTTAGGTACATTAATTACTAAAGATATGACTCCTTCATGAATGAAAGAAAAAAAAAGAATTGACAGTAGAATTAATATATGAGTTAATTAATTGTCCTTGAAATCATTGCTCTGATCACACATTCTGGGTTTTACTTTTGGGGAGGAAGGAGGGTCATACACTCTTTAACGTCAAAATTCAAAGATTCTATTTTATACAAATTTTCATAATTTCTAGCTTACCAACATCTTTATTTTTGCATGAAACATGCATATTAAAAGCTTTTTAAAAAATAATTCTTAGTACTACCAAATGTTTTTCACCTTCACAGTAATAAAACCAAATTTTATATATACACATGTATATATAAATTTTAAATGAGAATTCATAAACAATATGAATAGGAAATAAAACTGACAGTTTGCCTTAAGATTGTCATTTGTATATAAACGTATTTATTTTGATTTAAATGATTATAGGTAAAGAAGGCAATAATAATAATATAGCAATGTCTAGAGTTGTCAGATAGAATCCATATAGATATTTGTAACTGTTTCAATTACATCTGTGGACTTTAACTTCCTTATCAATAACATGAAAATGCTTTTCACCTCAGTCCTTTAGGTTTTGGGTGCCTTTATGGAAAATGTGGTATGATGATGTTTGTTAGGAAACATAACTGCTACATTGGATACATTTTGTTTGTAAGTAAATAATAGTTTCACTATATGAAAACAGAAAGCAATTATTTATTAAATTAACTTTTACTTTTCTGTCTCCATAGACTATAGTAGTCTTATATCTGGGCTTATGAAATAGAATCTTTGAAAGAGAAAAATCTTTTTTGAAAGAGAATGAAGGTAATTTTTTTCCATGAAGTTAGGAAGAAATAGATTAACCATAATAACAATCACAATAAAAAATACACTTCCTTTAGTATCTATGATTTCTAGATGTGGCTATAGATAATTAAGGAATAAAGTTCTTTATCCATTCATCTGTTAAAGGGCATCTAGGTTGGTTCCACAATCTAGCTATTGTGATTGAGCTGCTATGAACATTGATGTGGCTGCATCACTGTAGTATGCTGATTTTAAGTCCTTTGGGTATAAACTGAGAAGTAGAATAACTGGGTCAAAAGGTGGGTCCATTCCAAGTTTTTTGAGGAATCTCCACACTGCTTTCCAGAGTGGCTGCAGCAATTTGCAACTACACCAACAATATTCAGCCATAAAGAAGAATAATATTAGGGCATTTTCAGGTAAATGAATGGAACTGGACAATATCATGCTAAGTGAAATAAGCCAATCCCAAAAAAACCAAAGGCTGAATGTTTTCCCTGATAAATGGAGGATGATATATAATAGGGGTGGGGAGGGAGAGAAGAATAGGGGAACTTTAGATTACTTAGAGGGAAATTAAAGGGGAGAAGGAGGTATGAAAGATGGTGGAATGAGACAGACATCATTACCCTATACACATGTATGATTACACGAATGGTATGAATCTACATTGTGCACAACCATAGAAATAAAAAGTTGTACCCCATTTGTGTATAAGGAATCAAAATGCAGTCTGTAAAAATAAAAAATAATAAGAAAATAAAATAAAAATTAAAAAAAGAAAGTTCTGTGTGATGTAGTTTCAACCTTGAAGAGCATACTTTACATATAGATTAGAAAGGGCAGAGTGCTAGGAACAACTATTTATATTATAAAAAATAAAAGTATAAATAATATTACTGGAGCACAAAAGAGAACTAATTGACTGCCATAGGCAGAGTAGGAAAGCTGAGAAAAATTAGGAAAGATTTCATGAATGTGGATGGCATGTCTGTGAAGAATCTGTATCAAGAATCATCCTGAAGGATCATCTTGAAGATTGTATAAGAATTCTTCATTTAGTCAAATACAAGGAAGGCATTCTAAATTTAGGAAAGAAGGAGACAGAATTCAAGAGATGATGAAATTATGTAATATTGCAGAAGATGTCAGCTCTTTTCCAAAGATGCTCTTCTACAAACCTCCATTTGGGTTTACAAATATTGACTTACCACCCAGGAACAATGGAGTTCCTAGATAGACAAACAATAGGCAGGTTCTCATTTTTAGTCTATTTCTAATATTTTGAGGAGAGGAATTCTTAAATGTTTGTATTAAGCCAAGTCAAAATTAAACTAAATCAAATATGTAAAATAGAGCTGGTTATGATTATGTTAATATGTTGTAAAGTGACTTCACATCAGTAAAATGTGAAATGATGAAAAGAATGGACATAAATGACGATAAAAATGACTAAGAGAATGTCTACTTCTCTTTGCTATTAGAAACCGGGGATTGGGGGTGTGGAGAGAAAGAGTAAGCAAAAGCAAAACAAAAATTTCTAGTGGTTTGCTTCTTAAAAATTATGTAAGCCATCTGTGATGCCCTCCACTTTGTTGTAATGCAAAAAGGAAGTCCTTACAAGATGCCAGCACCATGCTTTGGGGCTTCCCAGTCTCCGGAACCGTGAGCAAAAAAAAAAAAAAAAAAAATCTATGTAAGCCAGAGGTCAAGGACTAATATATTTAAAACACAGACAGAGAGAAAATCAACTTGGAATTCTATGCTTAGCTAAATTATCTCATGAAATCAAACTGACACAAAACAAAGGCACTGGTATTGTGATGCCTCCTGCTTCACTTTCCTTGCTAAGAATTGCTTTGGCTATTCTGGGTCATTTACTTTTCCAAATGAATTTCATGATTGCTTTTTCATGACTTTCTAATCTTTAAAATGCAAGTAATAATAGTGCCTACCTTAAAGTTATTTTTTGAACATCATAAGATATATAAATATAAGTAGCAGAGAAGTGGATAGAACTTATAACACAGTTCTATGTGCCCAGTCATGTACTGTCAGACCAGGATCCTTCTAAGAGTGACTCTGGCTCCCGTAATCATGCCAATAGTTATAAACTGGTGCTAAGCAAAGATGAACAGAAAATATTCCATAAATATTAGTTATTGTTATTACTATTATTGTGTGTGTTTGTGTGTGTGTGTGTGTGTATGTATGTGTGTGTCTGTGGTGCTAGGTATTAAACCCATAGCCTCACACACATGCTAGGCACATACATCTTTGAGCTATATACCAACTTCCAAGTGTTTTTATTATTATTAACTGATAAGCAAAAATGTTGAAAGGATATAGTTGATGCCCTCATATTTCCTAGATTAGATCATAACATCATACATTTCTATGTCATTTTACTACCCCTCTTGCCTATTTTCAAACATGACCTGGTTCATTCCAAGGTTTGAAGACAGCAGGCATTTTGCTGTGTCCTGACTATAGCCTTAGAAACTCAAATCAAATTTGTACCCCATGATGTGACTAATGGCACCACTCCACAAAAAATGTATAACTATATGTCTAAGAATGGAAGTCTGACATAGCAGAGACATTAGATTTTCTCTTTCTCAAAACTGTAAAATGAGATATAAACTTACAGAAACCTGGGACCATCAGATATATTGACTCCTAATTGGTGGGAAGATAAACTGTGTATAAACAGATTGTTGTACCTGAGTGGTGTGTCTTAAGTTGTCTTCTCAAACTTGATTATTAGCCCCATTTTACTACTGTGGTTTCCAGTATTTCAGATAAGTTATCCCTAAACCACTCAGATGAAAACTATTTTAGAAATGAACAACCATAGCTAAAATATGTTATGAATAAGCATGCATTAAGTTCAGTACCTCAATACAGTCAGACTTAACTATCTCAATATGGAAGGTTAGCTGCACATAAAACACTCTGTCAATAAACTCTCAGTTGAACAAATTATAGTTGTTTTTTTTGGTTTTTTTTTATTTTTAATTTGTTACTTTAAATTTTTAGTCATCCCCACAAAAGACTGTACAACTTTAAAAAAAAAAAAAAAGAATTTGGCAGGCTTTCCAAGTACATATAAGAAAGAATGCATCTTAAGATGCTTTTAAGGGGCTGGGGATATAGCTTAGTTGGTAGTGAGCTTGCCTTGCAAGCACAAGGCCCTGGGTTCAATCCCCAGCACCACCAAAAAAAAAAAAAAAAAACAAAGAATCCTGTGTCTAAAGATGCTTTTAAGATGTTCACAAAGGCTTGATGAATGCATAATGAATTAATTCACTGTATTTCCTACTCATTACATTAATGGTTTGTGGATAGGAAAGATTCAAGCTCATGAATGCTCTGCCTCAATGTTTAGACAACTTATCCTTCCCAAAGTTGACATAAATGTGGATAAATACTGTTTTTTTGATAGATTTGATTTGCTTCAGAAATTATCTGTCAGGAGGTTGGAATGGGTCAGGTAAAAGAAAATATTCTTCTAAAAACCATTTATAACAAAATTAGACTCCCATCTTTTTCAATATTAGTGTCTGGAAAAAAATGAGCCTGTAAGACCTTTCTTATGTTTGCAAGTAATAACCACACAATTTAATCTTCCTTAAGTAGCCGTACTCCTGTTTTTTCATAGGCCAAAAATATGTCTGCTTAGAAATTATAACCCTAGGCCCCTGAAATACAGTATTCATGCTGTGAGATCTCTACTTTATGTGACTAATTACTTTTGACACATTTTCTAAATTCAAATCTAGGAAAACAATTTTAGGGAAAAAATGCTAATTTGGAAAATAGCTTATCTTTCACAGGATGTCTTTGAAAACTTATCACTAGCTTTAAATATCTATGTTAATAATCAATTATTTCTCTAATACAGCATTTTGCTTTTTATTAATCCTTAAACCTCTAAAGACACAAATCATGTAATTCTTTGTTTCTATACGTTATAGGAAACTTGATTAATTTGGAATGAATTGTGAATGAAAATAATGAATAACTGATCCAAAGATTTGCACTGCCTCAATTGTTCACCTGTTTTTTCTGAGTTCTAAATATTTTTCCAAAACTGCCACTTTGAAGTGAAGAAACTTTATGGTTGATGGATGATAGTATCCATTTCCTCCATTTCCATTCCTCCATTTCAAACTTCTGGTAACTAATGCCATAAGGACTCAGGGAGTTTGGGAACAGTCAAAGATGTTTCCATTAGCTTCCTACTTTTATAGGGCCTTGCATATGCTGCTAGGCAAGCGCTCTATCACTGTGATTTCCAGCCCTATTAAAAACTTTTAAAACTTCAACTGTAATAGTCACAGTTTCTCAGGCTTCTTAAAGTTTTGTAAAATCCACTGTCTCTTTCCATTACCAAAAAAAAAAAAACAAACAAACAAAGAAAAAAACAGTTTAAGCAGTCTCAGCAGTTCAGGCTGGAAGAGTGGCAACTGCCAAGTAGTTCAGCTTTGCAGTCTCTGTGTCTGTCAGGAACTAGGCATGAGTCACTGCCAAAATTTCAAAGAGGAAGGGACAATATGGAAGAATCCAAAAGAGATCATTGAGGTTCTATTTTTCCTCTTTTCTGTTTTCATGTCTAATCAGTTGGGAACTGTATTTGATTATACATCCTTGTTTTTATGTTAGAAAACTACCTTAGACTAAGGGAAAAAATGAGATTTATTGACCAGTTTATTTGAGGATAGAATAAGAGAAAGAGCTGCAGGAAACAGGGTCATACTGTACTGCTAAAATTGCAGTTATCTACAGGCATCTGCTTTTCCAACTGTGTGTCATTTCTTCTCATATCTACCAACAACTGAGGCCCAAATTAGTGCATGCTTATAATTCACTTTCAGTATATTTCACATATGGTAAGTGTTCAGTTAAAACTATTATCATCATTCATTGTTACTATTGTCATTATTAATATATCTATTCAGGATTAAGAGAAGGAGATCCCATCAGCCCCAGTTTGAGATTTTTGAGGGGAAGACCTGTTGCTTGGCTTGGATTGAGGTTGAAAAATCAATGGTAGAGAACTGAAATTGGAAGAACTTGAATTGTTTGCTCCTCTAGAATCACACAGATTGAGATGGAAACTCACATCCATAAAAAACAGGCTTGTTTTCTCACAAGAAAAGGAACAAATAAAAAATAATGACTATTAGCGTATTACATTCCTAACGTACATGGGCACAGAAACTAGCTTTTCCATTTTCTCTGCAACTTTCCTAGTTCAGGACATCCATCTTTCTTATAAATAATATTCTCCCCTTTAATTTCATTATTATCTTCAATAATAATTTCTTACAATCCTTTCATGAATTCACTATGTGAATCTCCTCTTATGAACAGTTCTGCTTCATCACTGTGACACTCAAGCAATGTTCAATGACTCTCCATTGCCTTATACCCAATATGTAAATTCCCGATTCTCTAATCCTGACTATTCTGTTTTTCAGTCAAAATAGCCCATATTTTGATCAAATCAGAGAATTCACTTACCCCAATATGCCTTGGAGTTTCTGGTCTCTTCACTTTGCTGAAGTCAATCTCTCAATATACTGCTTGCAAACACATCTCTTTATCCAAATTAGACATTATGTGTGCAGGTACTCTTTAGCTGTAAAACACAAGTAATTGTTACCATTATTAGTACATGTCTTGTAATTTCTATTTCACATACTAAATTTCTCCCAAGAAAAGTCTTTACCAACTTAATAATTTAAAATAATCTCATACTTTTATGAGTTTCAAAAGTGATATTTCTTTTTCTGTAGATTTCATTCTATGTTTGGATTGATATAATTTTATGCCTATCATCACTTAAATTAATGTAGCTCTCTGGAGCACATTCACCCTACCTAGTCCATCTTATAACTCATAAAGAAGGTTCTATAGAAAAAAATCAGCAATTCACCAGTTAGTATTATTAGAAAACAACTCATTTGTTTATATATAGCCTACCTACTTTTGTATTACAGTGGTAGACTTAGAAATACAACAGAGATTGTATGACCTATAAAGCCTAAAATATTTATTGTCTAACCTTGTCTCAGATAAAAAGGTTTTTCCAATGCCTTCCCAGAGTCTGGTATAATATTTAGCATGTAGTCAATGAACTTACAATTGATTTGAATAAATGTGTATGTATTTATTGAATATTGATTTTAAACTAGACTACAAAGTTGTTACATTCTAAGTGTTTTGTGGAAGCACATTTTAATTATTAATAGACCAATGGAATCTTATGGGGGTCTAGCTTAATACTACTCAGACAATTAAAGTTCAATATTTCTTGAATTGAATGCTACGTGTTGTTTTTTGTAAATTTGTTCTATTTGATTTATTCTATGGAATTTATTTTTTAAGCAATTATTATGAAACAAGTTAGAGACCTGGGAAGGGATGTCATTATTGACTAAATATTATATGAGAAATACATGGTGTGTAATTCTTTTACTAATGTTTGAACCAAAAATGGTAAATGTGATTTATTTTGTTACAAAAATGTCAACATAAATTGATGTTTACTTCTTTCATGAGCAATCAAGATACTCCACAGTTGGAAATACATAAATCAAAATCACTTCATTTTTCCAAATTATATTAGTTGATTATGCAACTTTTTAAAAATAAAAAATAATCAAGAATTCTTTAAAGAAAACACTGTCAATATTCCCAGAAAGTTTTAAAGTTGGTTAGTAATCTAAGAAAGTTACCTGACAAAATCCTGACTCTACCACAGGTAGATTTTGATTCTATTATTAATTCTTACTATCACAAAAACAGTAGTCACTGATTTTCATCAGTTCTGAAATGAGCAGCTCTGGATTATTGTGAAGTGTTCACTTTTGGAATTTTCTTTACTGAACCAATTACCTACACGCTTATTTTTTCAGAATACATCTGATATTCATAGATTGGAGAGTACAGAAAATTTTAGAATGTTATTTAAATTAAATTGTTAATTAAATTGTTGGCAAGTGTTATATGTATTTGAAGGTTTCCATTTTTTTAGCATTTCTTAAATAAACTTCAATAAAATAAATGTTAAGAAATCCTCCTTAGATGATCTTATTCATTCCTGTGATCATCTATCTGTTAAATTTTCCAGATTAGTCTCTAGCCTAAAAGTACTTCTGATCTTTGTATTTACATGTACAGTAACACATTACATAGTATATTCAAATTGATTTCTTCTATTTGGTAATATACAATTAAGTTTTCTCCATGCCTTTTCATTTCTTTTTAAAGCTGATTAATATTTTATTAATCAGGTTACCACATTTTATTTTTCTATTCACATACTTAAGGACAGTTTGTCTGATTTCAAGTTTCGGCAACCATAAAGTTGCCATAAACACCCATGTGCAAGATATTGTGTAGACAAAAGTTTTCACTTCATTTGGATAATACCCAGGAAGTGAATTACAGAACTATTTGGTGAGAGATTTAGTTTTGTAGATAACTGACAAACTGTATTCCGAAGTGGCTACACACACTTGGATTTCCACCAGCAATGACTGTTGATCTACATCTTATCAGCATTTGATGTTGTCATTGTTCATTTGGATTTGGGTCATTCTTATGGGTTTTCAACTCCCTCTATTATTTTCTTTCTCTCTGAAGAATTTCTGTTGATACTAATTTCTTTCAAGACAGTTGTAGTGTCTCACATTTTCCCATTTGAGTTCATTTGAAAAATTATTTTCTCTAATTTTTCAGCATTAAAAATACTCATTAATACTAAATTTGTGTTTTATTTTGCACAATATATGATTTTATGGATTGTATTGCCAATAACATCAATTTAATGGGAAATTTTGATGTGAAATACCTTGACATGAAATCATTCTTACATTTTTAGAAATTTCAGTTGAATGTCAATAAAACTGTTTAAAAAACCATTAGTAAAATAGATATCCAGGAAATGTAATGAGAAGACTACCTTGCTAGAAAACAATCGATATCATCCATTGTTAATATAAGGTATAGTCTACTACTCCATATATACATATTCAAGACTTGTTCATGTAAACATAATTTCTGTTAGTTTAAGAATGCACTTTTGAGTTGGTGGTAACTTTATGAGGTGGAACCTAGTGAAAGGTAATTAGATCATGCTAATATCACTGTGATGAAGGGATTAACAGTGGAGTAGGCTGGGTCTGGTTGGAGCAAATAAGTTCCCATGAGGATGAATTGCTATTAAAAAATGAGCCTGGCCTCTCCCCAGCTTTACTTCCTGTCTCACCAGGTACTTTCAATCTCTTGCGTATTTTACTGACAAGATGCCATCCCATCATATTGTAATGTAGTTGAGCAGAGGTGCCAATGTGATGCTCTTAGACCTCTAGAATTGTGAGTTAGCTAAGCCTATTTTTGTTATAAACTACCTGGCGTCAGGTATTCTGTTATAACAACACAAAATGGACTGATACATATGCTTTGTTTTTTACTTCCTGTTTTTATAACTCTTCATGATGTACTGTGTAAAATGAACTGGAATAAATAGGTTATTAATAATGTAGCATTAAATTGTGTGGAATGGGGAAGAGTTTACAGTCCTATGATTAGTTGACAGTTTTTTGATAAAACTGTGTTCAGAGACTGTGAACTTCACCATTGCTTCATAGCACTCCCACACACACACTGCTTGGTGAGACAGGATATTTAGAGGAAGCTGGATTTGAGTATTACCCTTCCTACAGGTGAATGAGACTCTGATAAACCCAGCAGGTAAATTCTGATAAAATAGTTTCTCCTCAGGTTAGGCTTGTTGAGAAGAACAGAATGTCTGATATAGTTCAATATGGCACCACTGTTGCTAGAAGCATATTTAATGATATTTACTGTGAGAATCTAGTAGGGCACCAGGAAATAAAACTCACATAAATGTAGGGACCTTTTTGACTGGGTTCTGTACTTCTCAGACTTACCACACTAAACTTTCAGTATCTCATCAATTACGATTCAGGTTTTCTTACTTTGGAATAGTACCCATGGAAAATTCTGCTTTTGGGCTTCTGCTCTGTTAAGGTTTGATTATCTTTATCCATCTTCTGTCTATTCCAGTTTGGCAGCAGCAGTTTGCTCTGTGAACTCACTTCTCTGCTAGATCTAAGAAGAGTTGATTGTTTTCAAAACTTTTTTCTTTCCTTCTTCTTTCAGCCTTTTGCTTATTAGGATGGAGTGGCAATGCTTGAGTTTCCTACATGCTGGACTGGAAAAGCACTTTTATATTTCAAATATTCTTTCTGCCACTTTCTCTAACCTCTGCTTTTCAGACTTCAACCACACAAATGTTAAACATCATGATATTGTCCCACAGTTCATTTGTAGGATGTCAAATGATTTCTTGGCAATGAGTATCCTTCTTTATGGTCATTATCATTTATGTTTGTCAAGAGTTAATCATTTCTTACTAAATACTTTATTTCATCCTCATTTAGGAATGTTTCTAGAATATAGCAAAATAATGGATTTTGGTTCTTAACCAAATCAGATTTCTTTAGAGTTTAGCATATAAATTAAATCTTTTACTGAAAATATTTGTTACATTTATTCTGATTCTGTCATTATGAGGACATAGTATTTTTATTGCAATCCCTAGACTTTTGTGATAAAGGACATAGAATCAGTTAAGAGGTAAACTGGAATAAGGAACTTGAGGTGGAAAGCTGTGGGTAGTAACAATGTTTGTAGTTTCCAATTACTCTGCCTTTTCCCTCTAGATGAAATGTGGTCTTCTTGATTTTTGAGTTTGACTTAAGAATAATGAATGGATTCTGATATCTATAAATTCAATTTTAAGGATACATATTTTAGTGTAACTTCTTTCTGAATCTGTATATAAAGAAAATGTATACAGAAGATGTGTTAAAATAAGCAAATACAAGTGCTAAACCTGACTTGACTGTCTCCTACAGATACATTTTCTTTTCCCTTGTAATGTCTGAAACAAAGGGGGTTTATGTCACCAACACTTTTGCCGCCCTCATTTTCATATGTTGACATTGCTAAACTGGGACAGAAAAAATCATTTTAATTTGTCCTTCATTTTAATTTGTCCTTTTTTTTTTTCCTGTGGAGGGAGATCAACCACACTTTAAACCTTTTGAAGGGAGTCAATCTCAAACCATCTATTTTTTGTTCCTGTTAGGATACTTGTCACCAAAATATGCCTTTTATTTACTGCAGTGATAGATTATGATTTGTCTCTCTGAAGTTCCTGTGTGATATCCTTGGGAAATGATCCTCCTATGACTCCAACTTTAGAATTTGGGATGATATGATGTTTGTTGACCCACATCTAATACTGGAAACAAATTCTCTGTTATTATGATCTATTTCTACTTTAGACACTTGTGATACCAGATGTTTAGGTTTTATTTCCCCTGCACCAAGTAATTGTCCCAGACACCAACTGGCTATACTTCAGTTCATTTAAGTTCATGCTACCTATCAAGATTTCTTGCAGACCCCACAAATTAAAGGTTGAGTCCCCCACCTCACTTCAGATGCCTGCTGTAAGTGTTGAGTGCACAGAACACCCATACATCTGCCCTACTTGGTTCACTGTCCAGAGCCTAGTTGTGCTATGGTAGTTGGAAAGTTTGCCAAGAGACCAAAGAAGACACCTGGACATGGCACGTGAGATAAGGTTTATTGAAAATTGTTTATGAAGAAAGTCCAGTGGTAATAGGTTGGACAGATAGCACCTCTGTCCTTCATGGTATTTCACCAAGTAGCACCTCTGCCCTTCATGGCACTACTACAGAAAGTTCAGTTGTGAAAGCCTGCACAGATAACATCTCCACCCAGTGGCAGCTGGATGGACAAGCACTTATACTATACACAGTGCTCTGCTCCAGAGCAGTTACCACAGTGAGGGGATTTTAGAGGTTAGACTGTGTAAGCAGTAACATTGTTAGCTTGCTTTGTTTCCTTGCATAATCAACATTCCAAGAAATAGTTATATTGGCATATGAACAAGAATGTAGTTTTTACAGATAACATTAGTTTGACTTCATTTCCAATACATAAGAGAGAATCCATGTCTTTTAAGATAATATTTATCTGAATATTCCAGTTTAAACCCACTCTCATTGTTCCCTAGACTAGCCTAGGTGTATTAGAATGGAAAGGGGTGCTTCAGAGCTTTCCTGTCCTTCTTTCTTTCAAAAATAACACACATGGATGCAACATCAAGATTTCCAATAACCCCCTTAACAGGTGTGGTAATTTTCCAGAATGACTCACAGAACTGAGGGAGGCACTTACTATTATAGGTTTCTTACAAACCATATTATCAAGGATATAAATGAACAGTTTCATAAAGAGATACATAGTGTGAAGCTCAGAAGTGTCCTAAAAATAAGGGCTTCTGTCGCATTGGTGTTGGGGTGTGCAGCTTTCCTGGTATATGGATGCATTCACCAACTTAGCAATTCTTCTAGTGATTGAGGAATTTGGGTAGGATTCATCACACAGGCATGAGTGATTATTAACTCAATATCTAGGCATGCTCCCCTTCCTAGAGGTTGGAATGTTGAAAACCTGAAAGTTCCAAGTTTCTCATAAAGATTTTGTCTTTCTGTTTGACCAGTCTGCATGTGGAAGATCTCTAGGGTCCTTACAAGAGTCACTTCTTTAAAACAAAAGACACTTCTGTCAATCAGAGAATTCCACTGGATTTAGAAGTTCTGTGTCAAGTGGTAGAGGCAAAGACCAATGTTAAAATGAAAGATGCATCTAGCACTCTTATGCACGAAAGTCCAGGGGTTTCAGAGCTCTAGATCAGGCCAGAGATGAAAACTATATATAGACTTATAAATATATCACAATAACATGATTACAAATCATGGTTCTTGAATTTAATGTTTTACTACATGGGAAACATTTATTAAATGGCAATTACTCCTTCTAGGTGTATATTCACATTTAAATTCTGCCTAATACATAATTGAAGGTATAATGGAATAACTAAAGTCACAAGTCGCTGTCTTGCATTATTCCTTTAATAGACTTTTAGTGTTTTCCAAAGCAGGTATTGTAAAAGTATGTTTTACAATATAGACATTTGCCTCAACTCCCAAACCAGTTATGATGCTTTGTGGTTGTAGTTTGAATCAAGCATAAAACCAAAAGATGAAGGAAATAACTTTTAAGTGGTTTTAAAGGCAATAAAATTTATATAAATTCTCAGATTTTTGTTTTTTAAAATTATATTTGACATACTTTTGCTTATCAAATATCTTATACACTCAAGATAGTTCGTTGTTGTTGTTGTTGTTGTTGTTGTTTTTAACCCCAGATTTGAAATAGTGGAGGTAGAAATAAACTGTTTTGCTTAAAACTTCCTAAATTAAATTGCAGAGTTCTAAACCCACATGCTTGCAAACAAACACCATTCATGAAATTCCTAGCACTAAATCACTGGATTTTTCTCTGCAGTGTGCTTGTCAACTGCCAAAGAATGGACTGAATTATTAAAAGTACTGTCACACTGTAGATGCTGCCTACTCTCCACTCTGACCTGTTAGTTAATGTTACCTTCTAGTAAAAAAAAAAAAAAAAAAAAGGAATCTGGTTTACTGGGAATACTGAATGTAGAAGAAAGAAAACACTGAAAGCTGATTTTAATTGTTTTACCGTTTATTATTAATTATTGATTGATACATTATAATTACACATAATATTAGGACTTGTTATGATATAGTTATACTTACACATAACATAACTTGGTAGATTTCATTCCCTGGTACTCCTCCTTTCCATTCCCTCCTCCCTCATCCCCAGCCCTATCCTCTAGTCTACTGTACTGGTTTTCATTCTTATATAAGTTGCTGTGATACATGAAGAACATTTTGCGAAGTATGATTTTAAATCTTGTTACTATTGGAAAGGCACTACAAGTTGATTCATCTGTCTCAGACTAAGCACTGTGGAAATGTGGTCTCTGTGAGGTTTTCACCTGATCCAAGATTTAAGTGGTATAAGTGCTGTGCATTTCATGAACAAGACAATCTGCAATAATAAAGTAGTCAGTGTGGGTGCCCAGTAGTAGTTTTAAATAGTAAATCCACTATGAGCTTTGAAAACACAAATTTTTACAAGTATCTAGATATGATTCCATTTATGGGAAAGAGTATATGTGTTTTACAGTTTTAGCATCTTATGTTAAAATAGACTTTTTGACAAGTATGGCTAATTTGTCTCCAGTGA
Organism: Sciurus carolinensis; assembly: GCF_902686445.1. NCBI lineage: Eukaryota > Metazoa > Chordata > Mammalia > Rodentia > Sciuridae > Sciurus > Sciurus carolinensis. The sequence continues at coordinate 98,840,688 of NC_062223.1, read as the reverse complement.
GCATGTACCATAAAGATTTTGTATGCATATAAGTAGCATGAATCTACTGGAACAGTATATGCCAGATGTGATTCAGAACCTGAGAAGTCCATCCGAATGGTTTGACCTAATGACTAATTCTGTGATTTAACATTAAATGTATATTCTTTTAGTTAATTAATACAAAATTAAAGTATGAAAAAATAATAAAAAATTGGTACTAATCATTTTGACAAATGATATACCAAATATATTTTACCAGTGTTTAATATAATAGAAGAAGGATTTGCATTTTTAATGGTTTTCCCATTTTTATTGATTGTTTTTTCTCTGGCATAATGGATCATAATTGTGACATTGCTACTTTGCACATTTTTTTAACTCAACATAACTCTATTCTGTACTATGCACCATATCATGACTCATTTCTCTCACAGTTTTTCAAAACAAAATTATTGTAAATTATTTACAGATTCATTGTGCCAGACATCATTTGGTTTCATTTGGTAATGCTGTAATTATATACACAAAGGCAAATGTTGGCACTGAAATTAAATAGTTATACTTTGTCATTGAGAGGAAATACACTCATTAATTTTTAAAAAAACTCTTTCATTTGAATAAAATCACAAAATTATACACACACACACACACACACACACACACACACACCATTTCATGAAATCTGAAGAATATATCTGCAGATCTCAGTTTGAGACCCACAGAACAAAAACTGTTCAGAAATTCATGTTGAATAATCAAACAAGGATTCAGTAAACTGCATACTCAATTTATTAGGCAAAGAAACTAGTTTAGGTTAGTGTTAAATGTTAGATCACAGCATGTTAATACCCATAATATGTCATCTTTGTAACCAGAAAAGCAGAAATGATCACAAACAAGAGGATGAAGGAAGAAAATTCTGGTTGAAATGACATAATATTTGTAGATAATTGGAGTCTATCCTAGAATTTTTTTTTTTTGACTCTGCTGTTTCAATTTATTCCTTACTTTTTTTGAGTAATTTAGACAGTTTTTTTTAATCTCTAATTTTTTAAGCTCAATATAATATTCTTTAAATTATTTATTCATTTTTTTATTTTTTACAGACTGCATTTTGATTCATTTTAATCAAGGAAAAGATATAGCTCAAACTATTTAGTGCCTTAAAATTACATTGCAACAGACCAAAAAAAAAATATTTTAATTTCATCTCCAAATCAATCTCAGATGAAATATTTCAGATAGTTAAGTAATATTGTTAACAAATTCACTAATACTGGCACTATTCTTTAAAAAAATAAACTAACAAATCAATTCTTTCTCTCTGGCAGGTAATTGGACATAGCCTTGAAACCCAAGAGAATGGCACCAGGCCAATCTCATATGCACCTCAGACATGTGCAGCAGATGGCACAGTAGCTCCTCCATTTATACTGAAAATGATCCCATTATCATTTTATTTTCCCTGGCACTAGGATAATATACAAGGTAATTCTTATGATCACTGAAAAACACTTTCATAAATTACACACTGGATCAAAGCATAAAATGTACAGTTGGAGATAGAAGATACATGCTCTTGACCTTAATTCTATATTTTTAAATGAAGAATTAAAAGGTCTTTTGAAAGATATTTTGAAAAATATATGTCCTGAATTATTTTTATGGTGAGCCATTGCTTTGACTTAGGATCAGAAAATTCTTAATACAAAGAAGTAGAAGGCAATTTATGGGAATATCAAGAGAAAATTATTCAGAATAGTAAATGTGTTATTATTTCTATATTGAATTTTTCTGCTTTATTACAATTCGTATTTTAGGTGTGAGAAGTTATTTGTTTTATTTATTCAACTGTTAAAATTCCTTTGCAAAATTAATTGTGTTTTTATGCACCAAATCATATAATAGATTCTCTGAAAAGTTACACAAAATATTGTACATGTTTTCTCTATATTTCATGAGAAATATTGTTAAAATAAAAATATTTGCACAGAAAATTATATTTGTGCAAACTATAAGAAAGTGTGTTTATAATTGCATAAGTAAGGAATATCATTTCCTTTGACAATTCATATTAGACATAAAAAGCCATTGCCTTTCAGGGTGCCATGGCCCATGCCTGTATTCCCAGTGGCACTGGAGGCTGAGGCAGGAGGATTGAGAGTTCAGAGCCAGCCTCAGCAAAAATGAGGTACTAAGCAACTCAGTGAGACCCTATCTCTAAATAAAATACAAAATAGGACTGGGGATGTGACTCAGTGGTTGAGTGCTCTGAATTCAATGCCTGATACCCTCCCCAAAACAACAGCAACAACAACAAAGTAATTGTCTTCAAAAACTTCTTAATAAAATAACAACAATATTAAAATATCTTCTATTTTTCCTCCAATGAAAAAGACATAGTTAAACCTTTCAAGAACTTCTTTTACAAAAAATGAAGAATATAGAGAAATGTACCTTATTTTAATAGTTTGCATGAAGTAAAATATTTTGGTTTAAGGATGGAAAGCAACCCTCTGATGGTTGAAAGAATGAAATTTTCCTAGACTGGGTCTTTCAAATAAAACAAGTTCAAAACTTTGAGACAACATTCAGACAGTGTATGTCAATTTGAACTTTTACTTTGATTTGTCCTTCTTTCTCTGAGTAAGGACTTTATGAAATGACAAAGTAATCAGTGAGGATTTATGGCATATGGGAGTAAGGAAGAGGGTGACACAGGCTGTGATTACCATGCAGAGATTTGGCCTCAATGTCTGGGTCTGCGATGGTGCAGACAGAGAAGATAAGCACAACTGGGAGGATTAAAAGTTTAGTTGAAGTACTGTAGCCATGTAAAGATGTCTATTAATATTTGAAATATCAGTCTGAAATTTTGAAGAAAGATCTTGTCTAGATACAGTAGAATTGAGAGGCATAAATGTATAGTAAATACCATCTAGGTGTACATAATACCAGCCAATACAATTAAGTGAAATAAGAGAGATGTTGGCACACTGGATAACCCTAACATTTGAAACAATATAGACCAAAAGTCATATGCATCAGAATCATTTGAGCTATTTTTTGAAGATTCAGGTTCCTGAAGCATCATTCTGATTTATTTTATCCAGAGGACTCAGGAATCTTCTGGCAGTTTTCTAATTGAGGATCGCAGATAAGTTTGCAATTTTTGATTTCATGGGAAAAAAAAGGATAAGAACAGAAACAAATAAGACATCACATAAAAATAATGTCAAGAATATCAGATCACAGCAATAATATGAAAAAATGTTCAACATCCCTAGCAATTAGAGAAAAGCAAATCAAAACTAGGATTTTATCTCATTATAGTCAGAATGGCAATTACTAAGAATATAAGCAACAATAAGTGTTGGCAAGGATGTGGGGGAAAAGGTACACTCTTACATTGCTGATGGGATTGCAAATTGGTGCAACCACTCTGGAAAACAGTGTGGAGATTCCTCAAAAACTTGGAATGGAACCACCATTTGATCCAGCTATCCCACTCCTTGGTCTATACCCAAAGGACTTCAAATCAGCATACTACAGTGATGCAGCCACGTCAATGTTCATAGCTGCTCAATTCACAACCTAGATGCTCATTCAATAGATGAATGGATAAAGAAATATGGTGTACATACACAGTGAAATATTACTCAGCCTTAAAAACAATGAGATTATGGCATTTGATTTGTCAATAAATGAATGGAGTTGGAGAATCTCATGCTAAGCAAAATAAGCTAATCCCCAAAAACCAAAGGCCAAATGTTTTCTCTGATATGTGGATGTTGATCCATAGTGGGGAGTAGGGGAGGGAAGAATGAAGGAACTTTGGATTGGGCAGAGTGGAGTAAGGAGAGATAAGGGGGGTATGGGGGTGGGAAAGATAATGGAATGAGATGGACATTATTACCCCTTTTACATGTATGATTGCATGAATGGTGTGACTCTGCATCATGTACAACCAGAGAAATGAAAAGTTGTGCTCCATCTGTGCACAATGAGTTGAAATACATTCTGCTGTCATGTATGAATAATTAGAACAAATAATTTTTAAAAAGAATATCAGATCACAGAAAGTAGCAGAGGATATCATTGCACAAAAAACATATTTAATACTTACACAGGGGTAACATAAAATAACTGAACATTTGCCACTTGAATCACAATCAAGCAGGAATTGGTGATCTTTTACAAGCTGTGGAATAGAAGGAGGGAAAAGAAAACATAAATAGTAAGATAATGAAGAAACTGAAAAAAATATATGGGTACTTTTTTACAGAAATGCTATTCTGAAGAAAAATTTAAATAAGATAGTATGCAGAGAAGAATGCAAAGTTAAATGATGGCTTTTATTTTATTTCGTTTTATTTTAGGTACTGGGGATTGAACCCAGAAGTGATTTACCAGTAAACTACATACGCATGCCTTTTTATTTTTTATACTGAGATGGGGTCTCACTAAGTTGCTGAGGCTGGTTTCAAACTTGCAATCTACCTTTCTCAGCATCCCAAAAGGCACCTGTCTCATTTTATTTATTTATTTATTTATTTATTTATTTACTTATTTATTTGATTTTTGGTACTGGGAGTTGAACCCAGGCACACTTAACCACTGAGCCATATCTACAGACTTTTTTATTTTTATTTCAAGACAGGGTCTCACTAAATTGCTTAGGATCTGGCTAAATTGCTAAGTCTGGCTTTGACCTTACAATCCTCCTGCCTCAGCCTCTCAAACCACTACAATTACAGACATGCACCATCATACCTGGCTCATTTTATTTTATAAGAGTGATAAAGTTCATTCAAATAAGTTGAAAAACATACATTCTTCTTTTCAATTTGACATCAAATTATCATTTAACCAATTTATCTGTTTGGTAATTCGTAATTCCATGCTGTGCTTTCTGGTTCATGCAATATGCTTATCCGAACATATAATGTCCCCTCATTTCAGGGATGGTGACAGTGGTAGAGCCTGTGAATTCACATATAACTGAAAAACAAAATACTGAAAGGCCCTCAATCTTAAAAAGTGTTGGCAAGTGTTTAAGCAAGCATCACTACCAATTACTGTAAATCCAGTGAATAACATGTCGAGTACCTGGATGTGTGAGTAAATCCTTAATACATAAGAATTCAAGACACATATCATGAGAGAAAGGTGTTAGAAAGATAACTACAGCATCAATGTATGTCTGCTGTTACCTATTAATGAGACCAACAATTCCCCATACATGTGAGTCTTTTATGAGTTTTCACTGGATGCTTTATGCTATTGAGTTTTTAGCTCAATACAGATGATTTGGGAATAAGCAAATAAAAGTTGTTGTCTTCAACTAATCATTTTTCTGGTGCTTGATTCCCTCTGCCACTACATTTTTATTGTGTCTGGGCCTTGAGGGTAGGAATAATTAAAAGGATTTTCATTTTATGTCTTCTTTCTCTCTAAAAAGATCAAATTAATATTTTTTACAAAATGTTTCCCAGAGTTGATTCCTGTTGAAGAAGCAGGGGAAAGGAGGCTTGTAGGAGGGCTCACTATATCTGTTTTCAAAGAGTCCATTGTTTTGAACATTTGCCACCCATGATCACATTAACTAATATATGCAAGGCTATTCAAATGTGAGGGAAAATGCTTTATGTGAACTCTTTCTGAAAGCTTAGCTGGATTAATTACCATACGGCATTTTCATATAGATGAGATCAGGGACACTAAATGGCCTAAACATTAGGATTTTTCCCCTTGCAGTTGATTATGTTTCTCCTATTCATTGTAGGAAAGTATAAACTTGCTATCTTGGGATTCCAACAGCATGCACACTTGGTCATTGTATAAAGTTTTAATTGTTAATTTAAAGTTGCTTGCTATTATCATTTATTATTATTATTATTATTATTATTATTATTATTACCACCACCAATATTGTCACTGACAACTCACCCTTACTGAACAATACCAATTCTGTACTAAGTGTTTTGTAGCAGTGTTTAATTCTTGTCACACCAAAATTAATACCTCTGTTTTACCAATGAAGGAATGTAAGAACAAACATTTTAAATAGATTGCCTTAGATACACAGCTAATACTAGACAGAACAAAGATTAGGACTAATTCTGTCTCAACATTTAACTTGAGCTCTTAACCTCTATTGCATAATGTCACTGATTGAATGTGGTATGAAATCAAGTCAAGAATGTCCTTGTGAGAAACTTCCACATGTAAGAGTTCAGTGCCTTTGTCTTCCAGGCATGAAAACAAACACCAGTAGCTTGATTTTTTTATAAAGGCTAATATATTTTTGTATGGATTGTATAAAAAGTTTGTGCATGTCTGTGTGTGAATGTACAAAGCAAAAGCAGTTTAGTGCTTTGTCAGTCATAAATTACATATTTTAGTCTAACCTGTATAAATAGTCAAGGCTAAAACCCCCCAAAATATTTTAGATAAAAATAAAATGATAATAATAAGAAGAATAAAAATTGTATATGAATACAGTTCACCTGAGAAAGTTAAATATAACTTTAATTAAAGAAGACCTTTAACATGAAGATCTGAATCTTAGAGCACAGTGTTTGGGGGAGGTTTCCTTCCACCCTTTTAAGTTCTGTAAGTGGCCTAAGAATTAAATTTACATGAGACAGATTAACAAGAGAAAAACATAAATATTTATTTAATATTTTTATATGCATGCAGGAATCTTCAGAAGGAACATGAAGACCCAAAAAAGACGTTAGACACATAGATTACTATGTTTTCACACAAAGAATGCAAACTTATGTGGATATGATAAGACCAAAGGTCTTGGGCTAAGTAAGAGCAGAAAATTGTGAGACACTGATAAGGAAATATAGGGGAAGATGGGAGATAGTTATTTCAGTAGGCTTGTCCAAACATGTGTACCTCATCGCTGACTTTGAGTTCCTAGTGATGGGACAATTCTTTATCTCCTAGAACAGGAAGAACATCTTTTTCATAATCAATATTATGACTTTCTTCTAGGCAGTAAGGCAGAGGTTAGAATATTCTTCCTGCATCTACTATTTTGCAAGTGCCTTCAGGTCAAAATAAGAAATGTCCCAAAGCAGCATATGTTGGTATAGTATGCTCTGATGTTGGTGTAGTATGCTCTGGACCCACTCAGCAGAAAAGTTTAGAGGTCTTGTAGGTAGATGGAGGGAAAAAGAAGTTCCTATCCTAAGTAAATAATCTGATCTCCGTAGGTTGAAAGTCTAATTTCTAAACATCAGTCCATACATCATTAAAAAAAACTTAATTGAGAAATTAAAATATTGCAAATCCCACTAAATGAAACAATGAAATATTTTGTTACTAAATATCAACTGCTAGAATTTGACAGGTGTTGTGTTCTAAGAATGAAGAAAAAATATCTTTGTTTTGAATCTTTATTTACTGTCGTTCCTCCGCCTTTCTTATTGGGATGGAAGGATTTGCTATAATTTAGATCTACAATATCCTCCAAATGCTATATGTTGACAACTTGGTCCCCAGTCTCTGGTGCTATTGGGAGGTGGTGGAACCTTTAAGAGGTGGGGCCTAGGAGAAGGAAGTTAGGTCATTGGCTGCTGAAGGGGCTATTGGGACCTCTGCCCCTTTTTGTCTATTATTCTTTGCTTCCCAGCTGCCATGAGCAGCTTCCTCTACCATATGCTTCCTACCATGATGTACTACCTCACCACAAGCCCAAAAGCAACTGACTAAAAAGCATTCATGGACTTTAATCTCCAAACTATGAGTCAAATCATCCATATAAGATGATTTCTCTCGGATAACAAAAAGGTTAACTCAGTAACAGAAAAATGGCTAACATGGTGGTGAAGTAATCATTCTTAAATTTGTCCTTACATAGTATTTGCACAAAAAATAAAGAAAAATCGAATTATCAGGTGACAAAATTCATGGGCTTTTTGCATATCTACAGTAAAAATTCAAGTAAAAGAGGTTTACTTGGGAAATGAAAGACCATTGTGATGGGAGAGTAGTAAATGAGACAGGAAGAAATACCAAACATAAAATGGTGCACTCTCAAGGACACCAGAGTTTCTTCCTGCTGTGAAACCTCTTGAGTAACGTGTAAAGCACATGACTAAGTTTCATTTCACTTGAAGCATGAGGCATTTGTACTCCAGCTTTCTTTAGTTGGTGATTGAAGGTTGCTGAGAATAAGAAAATAAAGCAGTATCTGTGCTTGCTAACCTCAAAGAGGTTTGTTCTTCACAAGACAGAGTTGTTCTTTGACAATTGTCCCAAGCTAAGGACCGTTAGAGAGATTATATTTGGCATCTTGAGCATGTGGCAATACAGTGTATGTATCAAGAAAAAATATTCAGGCAAAGATATGTTAGAGCTAGAATTTAGAAGTTAGTTTGGTGGAAACTCAAATGATAAGGACGGCAAGAGCATCTATCACAAAGTATGTTAAAATTCCATGGTATGTGAAAAATTAGCTTCAGTGTTTGTACATTTTTAAAATTAAAAGACATTATATGTTAAGAATCTAGAATAAAGAAAGTTATGGATTGCTTTAGTGTCCTTTATCTTTTTTTTTTTCCTTCCTTAGTTTTATTCTCATAAAATTGAATGGAATTAGCCAAATTTTTACAATTCAAATAAATGATCTGAGTTTCTTTAAATCTTTAGGTTCCTTTCAGTTGCTGATATAAATTTATGCAATTTTTAAGAGCTCAGGGAGCAGATATCCTATTTCAATCCTCATAGCAATGAGAAAGATGTATCTTTCTGTGAAACTTGCCATCTCTTACATTACAGATTCAAATTACAACATTAAAATACCAAGAAGATTCATAGGAGATTCAATTATGGTCACTACAATTGTACTGAAAGTTCAGATAGCCTGTTTTTGATATTAATAAAATTTGCTTTTCAAAATACTCTTACTTCTAGCCACTTCCTTAAATTTTTTTATTAAAAAATATGCTGCATGCAATAACACAGCTTGTCATGTCTGAGGGGATAGGTGAGCACAAGGACACTGTAAGATACCATATACATACCTTTATAAGTTTTTGTAAACACAGTAAAAGAATTTCATTGACAATACAATTGTCAAGCACCCACTGAAGATCTCCTGTTTTTGATCCAAGATAGTCAAATTACTTATGTGGGGAAGAATATTTATGTGACATATTTCTAGATGGTTGTCTTGAATGATGATTATAACACAGTGCAGTCATTGCTGCTTCCACTCAGGTGAGTGAGTGGACATCATAATCAGTATTCAGAAGGCTATTTGATAAGTTCAGAGGTTATGGACCTTCTTAACTGAATTACTTACCAATCAGAACTATTTTTATCATCCAAACAAGATGAACCATGGAAATATATTCATGTAGATATATTTTTTCATCTTTTTGTCCACTTTCCCTTTGACAAAAACATTCCCAATCTAATGTGCATAGGTGTTTCTGTGAGTGTATCTGTTTTATTTTTCTGTCATAGGTCTGCATTCAGACTCAGAAATCAGAAATTGTTAGGTATAAAAGTTGCTTTTTGTTCTTCATTGCTATATATGTACTTTAGTGCAAAAAAATCCAGCAGACATAAAAAAAAGTTATAATTTTCACAAAGGAAAACATAAAAAACCTAAAATTTAAATTCCAACATAACCTAAGAAAAGAAGTTGATGACTGACCTAAACTCATACCACTCTCACTGGGTTATCCTCCATTTTATTCAGTATTTTTGAGGACTTAAATTATAAAACCAAAACTCAAGGGCAATAATTTCAGCTTGGGAGATTATAATGGTCTAGATTAGAATCCAAACACTGGCATAGATTCCAGCGGGTGTCATGGAATGTTATGGTTTGGATATGAGCTGTCCCCCAAAAGCTACTGTGTTAATGCAAGAATGTTCACAGCCTATGGTAGATTAATTCATTTGGTGGATTAATAATTTGACGTGACCACTGTTGGTCACTACAGTGGGTGGTAACTATAAACAGGTGGGGCATTTCTGGAGGAGGAGGGTCACTGGGGGCTTGACCATAGCGATTATTTCTTATCCCCTGGATCCTCCTTCCTCTATGATATCTGGCTACCATAAAATGAGCAACTTGCCTCCACCATGCCCTTCTGTCATGATGATCTGCCTCACCTCAGGCCCAGAGTCACAGAATTGGTCAACCACAGATTGAACCTCTGAAATCACAAGCCAATAAAAACTTTTCCTACTCTAAATCATTCTTGTCAGGCATTTTGGTCACTGCAAAGAAAAGCTGACAAACATAGTCACCTAAACTTGTACCACTTTTACTGGGTTATTCTCCATCTTATTCAGTAGTTTGAGAACTTAAACCACAGAGGCAAAAATGAACTGCAAGAATTTTAGCTTAATTTTGCAAATCACAAAGGTCTAGAATAGAAGTCAAATTCTGGCACAGATTCAAAGAGGACAGGGTCAGTGTTTGTTTATATTAGGCCATACTTTGTGAGTTTTGTTTTAAAGAATGCCCTTTGCAATAAAATCACCACAGGGTGCAAGTATGGATTAACTGAATTTAATTAAATGTATTAATTCACTTTAAGGAAAAGACCCATGTTTAATAAAGTTAACTTTAAAGGTGTGAGAGTAAGTCTGAAAATAAGATCTCCACAAAGGAGCACTTGGGGAAGATATGCACCACAGGGCTCAGGGCATGAAGTGGGGCAGCTAGGAACAGGGCTCTTTGGAACAGTTTAGACAAAGAATGACTATTTATATGCTACCACAGGACCTGCGCATACAGAGTAGGCACTTCAAGAACAAGCAAGTGAGTGATGGAATATTTTTGTTTTGTCAGAAGTGTTTTCTTTTTCCATACCATTTGCTAAAAAATACCATTTAATTTTCTTAAAATTTTTACATTGTATACCTCAATAAAAATAACAATTTAAACCATTCAAACTACTTTTCCTTATTCAGGATGTTTCCCACATGTTAGCAAGAGACTATCATGAAGATAACCTGAAGTCACAGAGAATCGGATAGATTCCTTAGTGAAGGAGAAGTAGTATCTACAAAAGGTGATCAGGTTGAATAGTTTGAAGGCCACTTGACTTGTGACCCTGGAAGTTTGTCAATTCCTGAAATTCCATCTATATACCACAATTATGTATAAAAACATAAGATATCATATGTGATATCCTATGTAGACACACTGTGACAAACTGTGAAATGTGAGAGAATTCTTTGTTTTCCTCCATATATATTTGTTTATTTCTTCTGTATTTAAGCAAGTATTTTGTTTGTGCTTTCTTGCCTCAGGGGATTTGTGTTTTACTTGCCTGAGGCACTTGCCTTTCTGGTTTTTCTTTTTAAATGATTAAAACCATTGAAAAGATTACAATTTCATTTGTGTCAAAAACACTAAGAAATAAATTGCTTAGAAACAGACAGAGAAATGACTGCAAAAGAAGTACAAAGAAAGAGAAATTCATACCAGATTAAAAATACTCCCACATAGTAGAGGCAGGGTGTTAAGGTTTGGATGTGAGATGTCCCCCAAAAGTTCACATATGAGACAATGCAGGAAGGTTCAGAGGAGAAATGATTAAGTTGTGAGAGTCTTAACCCAATCACTGAATTAATCGCAAATGGGATTAATTGAAGTGGTAGGGTGTAGCTGGAGGAATTTGGAATTGGGCATGACTTTGAGGTATATATTTTGTATCTGGAGAGTGGAGACTTTCTCTTTGCTTCCTGATGATGCAGCCTGCTTCCTTCTGCCATGCTCTTCTGCCATGATGTTCTTCCTCACCTGGAGCCCCAAGGAATGGAGCGGGCCTTCTCTGGACTAAGACCTTTGAAACTGTGAGCCCTCAAATGAACCTCTCCTCCTCAACAATTGTGGTGGTCGGGTCATTTAGTCACAGCAGTAAAATAGCTGACTGAAACACAGGGTGTGAGGCACTCTAGGACTGAGGGCTGCCACCAAAATATTTGATGCCTCTATTATTATATGAAAACAACAGAACTGGTGGATGGACCGGGACCTGGTGAGCCCAGTGATGTCACCAATGATCACAAGAGCAGAAAGAAGAGGGGAGGTTCCACTGAAGAATGGAACTGAAGTCCTGCATGCCTGTGTACAAAAACTGAAATAATTAAATTTAACTTGGCAAGAGTTTTACTTCTGTTGCATCCTAATCATCTGTTCTTCCTCTCTGGTGTATCATAGTCTGCTGCATGCAAACATTTATCTCCCATTAAAATCCTTTCCTTTTTTCCACTCTCTCCGACCACATCCCTAATTCTTTGATACCTCTATATTACTTTTTTTTTTTTTTTTTAAATCAGCTCTTGTATTGGCACATCCACACCTTCTTTTTTTAAGGATTTCAAGAAGAAAGGTTACTAACCTAGTGAAAGAATGGGTTCTTTCCATTTGCACATATTCAGGGACCATTGTAGCTCCCCTTTTAGTGAGAAAATAATACCAAATCTGCAGATTCTCTTCCTTCTCAGTACTGCTCACAAATAACTACACAGTTTTTTGTTTGGTTTGTTTTGGTTTGGTACCAGGTATTGAACCCAGGGGTGCTTAACTACTGAGACACATCCATAGCCCCTTTTACATTTTATTAGAGACAGGGTCTCACTAAATTGCTTAGGGTCTCACTAAGGTACTGAGGCTAGCTTCAAACTTGCAATCCTCCTGCCTCAGCCTCCCAAGCTGCTGGGATTACAGGTGTGCATCATTGTGCCCAGCTACAAATAACCAAATAGTTTTGAGCAGGCAGGAAAGTTTGTTCAATGACCTAGGAAGGGAGAAGAGGAGCTCACACTCAAAAGGCACCCTCTCCCTGAGCAGATCTGTCTTCTGGGCTTTAACTAGGGCTGGATGATGAGGGGTTGTGGTGGGCGTGCTGTCCTCAGAACTTTTTTTGAGAAGAGAAGGGATTTTCAGGGAGCAGAGTGACCCCCTCTTTTATTTCCTAATTTGGACACGGTTGGGTCTGTCATGACCCCTGTGGGTATGTTTTGAACGTTATAATGAGAGTATAATGAACTTAAGGTCGTCTGGAGTGCTAAGATGGCATTCAGAGCAGATGGAGTCCTGGAACTCTCCTTCAGTGGTTAGGAGTGTGTGAACACTGTATGATCTGCAGCTGGAAGCATGTGGTGATAGCCTCCAGCCTTTCACTTTTGCAAGCAAACTTCACAGTTGATGGGACAATGGTTATTGGTAAGATTGGGGTTCATTCTGTGGCAGAAATGCAGCTGTATTTATTCTTTACAAAGAAGAGCAGTGTTAGGCAGAGATATACTGTAACTTTTTCTTTAAGTTAATTCAGTTGAAGAATAATTCATGTAAGCCAAACAACATCTGTTTACAAAACACAATTTGATTGAATTTGAGTTATGTGCACTTATGAAACTATGATCATACATCCTATATCCAAGATTTTAAAAATTACAGTCAAACACTTCTCATGCCCATTTACAGTCCTTCTCTCCCTCTGTTCATACCCAAGACAACCATTTATCTGGCTTTTGTTGGGATACTTCTATTTGCATTTTCTAGAATCTTGCATAAGTGTAAACGTGTATTTTGCATGTCTAGCTTCTTTTACTCAGCATACTAAATTTTTAATTTTGAAATTTATCCATGTTTCTCTTTATATCAGTAATTTGTAGTTTTTATTTCTAAGTAGGATTTTATTGTTTAAGTATGTGATAATTTATCTATCTGTTCATAGGCATGTCATTTCTTTTCTTTCTTTTTTCCTCACTATTTTAAATAAATCTGCCATAAACTTCTTGCATAATTCTTTATGTAGACATATATTTTGGCAGCTATCTGGGTGTAAAATGTCTACATTATATGGTAGATTTATGTCGAACATCTACAGAAACTGTTAACCAGTTTTCTAGAGTAATTTTACATTTCCTATTCCCAGAGGTATTGTATGAGTTTCAAGTTCCACACCCTTTCCAACACTTGGTGTACCCAACTTTTCTTTTTTCCTTCTTTTCTCTTTCATTTTCCACTATGTTAACGGATGTTAAGTAGTATCTTATTGTAGTTTTATGGTTTTAATTTGTTTTCTTCTAATGACTAAAACTGTTCATTTTTTATGTGCTACTAGCCATTTCTATATTTTAATGCCTTGTTTGTTGATATTTTATGCCTATTTAGTATTGGGTTCTTTGCATTCTTATCATTGAGCTACTAATATTTTTATATATTTAAGAGATAATTCCTTTGTCAGATATGTGTATTAGGAATATTTTCTTCCATTCTGTGGTTTCCATGTTTGTTTCCTTAAATGATTCTTTTGAACAACAAAGGTTTTAAAATTTTATAAACCCACTTTTTCATTTTTTCTTTTATTATATTTTTGTCCTATGAACTCAAAACAATTACCTATTCTAAGATTGTCAAGATATTTTCTAATGTTTTCTTTCAGAAGTTTAATAGTTTATCTCTTGCCTTTAAGAATCCAAACTTTTTTGTATTGTCTGTGATAGGAGGGGTAACTTGATCTTTGTGCTTATTTCCATATGCATGTGCAGTTTTTCTGGAAATATTTGTTGGGAAAAAAACAAAACTCTTCTTTCCACATTGAATTGTCTTTGAAACCTTTGGTGAAAATTATTGACTAAATTAGAATAGGTCTATATCAGGGTTCTTTATCCATTTTGAATAATATGTTTACCTTTTTGTCATTACTACACTCTTTTGATTACTCTGGTTTAAAAATAATTATTCACACTTGATCTTAGCCAAAAGGCCGAGAAGCGGTTCAGTTATTTCAGACAGTTAAATATTACCCTTAACAGTCATGTTAATAATTCTAAATGCTAAAGTATGCTACAAGTTTTTGTAGTCTGAACATATGTGGTTAAATGCTTTTTAGAGTTATCGTAGTCTCATGTTTACTCTTTATGTACCTGTCATATGCAAAATATGAAGAGACCCTTGGCCTTCAGGAGTTTACATTCTCATGGTGCTGTTGGTGCAAGCAAATTGCTTCTAGTTTATTCAGAACATTGCTTGGCTATTAATTATACAATTTGGAAGAATCCCATGGCCAACAGTTTTTAAAAGCAGAGGGCTATGCTAAATTTCAGGGCACTGATGCTTGAGTTTACATTGTATTAGCTCTGCTCTTCAACTCCCCAGGGAGTTGTACAGGTAATGTTCATTAATGTGAATCAAAAAAGAAACTATTCTGCCCAAGAGCTTCTTGACCATCCCATATATTACCTATGTTTTTCTATGATACAGCTGTCAATAAATGGCCAAAAAAAAATAATAATAATAATTATTCAAAGTAGGTAATTTAAGACTTCCAATTCTGTTCTTCCTTTCAAATTTGGTTTAGCTATTCTTGGCCATTTCCATCTCCATATACATTTTATATTATCTTGTTAAGTTCTATTTTAAAGGAAAAGCAAGCTGAAACTTTGATTCAGATCACATTAAATCTACAGATCAACTTGAAAAGATGTAACAGCTTCATAATATTAATTTCTTCCAATCTATAAACATAAAATACATATCCACTTATTTATCTATGTATAAAGTACAATTTTTTTATTAACATGTACCTGTGATCTTGCGTATTCAGTCATTAACTGCTAAGGTTGCTTTTTATATCCCTAAGCATTTTCTTCTGAGATGATGATCATGTTATCTGCAAAGAAAAAGTTGTTGTTTCCAATCTCTATACCCTTTATTTTATCTTGCCTTATTGGAATGGCAAAGATCTCTTGATAAATGTGGACTATAAGTGACAAAAGCAGGCATTCTTGCATTGTTGTTTTTGATGGTCTGGTTTGTGGGTATGGATAAAAGGGGATAAAATGATCTAAAGTGTTCAGTGCAGCAGACATTAGCAGATATCCTTAGCTGGAACTCAGTATCATGCCATACTATCTAAATTTCTAAATACCTTTTCCAGAGTTTCTTATCAGCAGACTTCTGGTTAGTTTCTATCTGTGAGGGAGACTTATGCAAAATGGGAAACATGATATTGTGAAGTAGATGTTTGTGTCCACCTATAATTCATACGTTGACCTCCTAACTATGGAGATAATTAGGATTAGATAAGGTTCAAGGTGGTGTTCTCTTGATGGGATTAGTGGTCTTATGAGAAGAGGAAGATTTTTGTCTTTCCTCTACTCTCTGACATTTACAAACCAGACAGAACTCTGACCAGAAATTATCAGCCATTGATATTGGACACCTTAACCTTCAGAACAGTGTGAGATAAATATGTTTTACTGCCATCCAGACTTGAGTGATTCTTATTGCATCTGGAGTGAACTAAGACAAACAGAACTAGAAATAATAACCTCTTCTGGACTTTAGGCAGGTGGAATCCTTGTGGTGGCATTCCTAAACTGTCTACACTAGCGGACTTCTTGAGGGCTCATGAGCTCTCAGTTGCTCTCTTCCCATTCATTATGTACATTTTCATTTACCCATATTAAATCTCTTCTTACTCAAAATATCTATGAAGTTTACTTTTTTTTTTTTTTACTCACCAACATACTTTCATAAATAAAAAAATCTAGGAAGTTCATACTTTTTAATCAAGAATGGAACTTCCTAAATAAGGTACATGGTGCAATGATGAGGAGAAGACTTGAGTAAGTCTCATATATAGACTGAAACTTGGACATCAAAGGAATGAAAGGGGTGATGTGCTGCACCTTGATCATCGCATATTCACTAGGTTCTTTTTTTCCATTTTTTTTTTTGTTGGGGGGCAGGTGTAAAGTATGGGAAAGATATTTCTGAATTTCTATCATTGATTACCACATTGTTTATGCATAGAAAAACTAATTAATGAATTAACTCATTTATAAACAACTAACATGAAAACCACTTTTTAGGACATGTTTTTTTTGATAATCTTTTTAATGATATATAACCATTTTAAATAAACTAAAAAATACAATTGTTATGTACCATTGAAGTTATTCTTCCAGGCACTCTTATTTCTAAATTTCAGTAACATTACTCTCTTTAAATAAGTTCAAATTGTAGTATGATCATGCTTCTCAAATCTTATTTGGTCTTCACACGCATACATAGACACACACAGAGTCCTCCCTCAGTATCCATGGGGTTGGTTTCAGGACCTCCATTGATACAAAGATGCAGATACTCAGTAGTGTATATAAAATGTCATTATAGTGTTATGTTGTCTGCACATATCATCCCACATACTACAAATCATCTCTACTTACTTATAATAAATAATGCCATGTAAATGTAATATAAATAGTTGCTGTAATATCTTGCTTAAGGAATAATAAAAAGAAAAGGAAGAGAAGGAGTCTGTACATGTTCAATACAAATGAAAATTTTGGAAAAATATTTTTGATTCAAGGTCAGTTGAATCCACATTATTCATAGAGATATTGCATAGAAAGTAGACTGACTACACACACGCACGCACACACACACAATGTTCATTATCTGTCGCAATCAATAAGGTATTATGTAATTGTATTTGATCCAATTTGTTTTTTTTCCCAATTGATAAATTTTTGAAATCATTTTCATATACATCTACTTCGAAAGAATGTCTAGCAATCCTCTTAACATAATTTTCTCTGGCTTCAGGTTGTTGGTCTTTTATCTTTCAGGATGAAATATTCACATCTCAATTCTGCATATTCCCCTTATTAATTTTGTTCTAGTTCAAAGCCATCAAATTCACTCCATTTTCTTTCAAACATTATCTTTTTTTTTCTGAATTCTCATAACTATTTATCTCTGCCAGAGAAAAATTACTAGTTTGCATCTTTAATTGTATGTGTTTATATAGATAATGGGGGGTTTAAATTAGAATGGTTTCTTATTGTTCAGGCTCAGTTAAGCCTCTACAGCTGAAAACAAATGGAGACACAAGATCATTTTTGCATAACTTTCTAAGAGATAATCTCAAAACTTATTGATGACAGAGAGTAGGGCAGTCCTTGCCAGGATAGAAGAAAAATCTCTCATTTCTAGTTCCAGGTTCAATGAGTCTTAGTATTCCACTGGTTCTGGAACTGACAAGTGACTAAATGGGACACAGAGAAAAACCCTTAAATAACACTGACATGTGCACAGTGCACATTTTGGTTCTCAAAAACTTGATCCTAACTCCAAACTAAAGAAATATAAAGGAGAGAGACTTAACTGGAGTCAACTTGGTAAAGGGGGAATTGAGGGGACTGAAACAAAAAGAAAGCTGCATTTTTCACAGTGCAAGGGGAAATAAATGCTTTCCCACAAATCAAGTGGATTTCAGAAAACAGCCCAGATTGAGTGGACTTCTAAAATACCTTACTTAAGAGGTCTTCTTTCAAGGAGTGAGGCACTAGTGGTGTATTGGTCAGGATTCTCTAGAGAAACAGAACAAGTAACACTATATGTATATCAAATACATAACATGTATACATATGGAGGGAGAGACAGATTAGGACAGCAAAAGGGATTTATAAGGAATGGTCTCACGTGATTATGGAGCCTTGAAAAATCTCAAACTCTACAAGGTAAGTAGGTAAGGTAGAGACCTGTGAAAAGTGTTTGTACAACCTGCAGGTAGGAAAAATTCAGTCACAGTTCATCAATACCAATGCAAAGGAGGAATTCCTCCTAATTTGTGTCAGTATCTTTGTTATGTTCAATATCTCAACTGATTGGATACAGTCCAACCACATTATAGAAATAATTTGCTTTATTCAGTTTATCAAACTAAATGTTGATTAGTCTAAAAACACCCTCACAGAGACACCCAAAATGATGTTTGACCAAATATCTGGGCGTCCCATGGCCCAATTAAGTTGACTTATAAAACTAACCATCTAGCCCAGTATTTAGGAATAAGTGTTTATTCCAGGACAGGTATGGACTGGTCCACACATGAGGCATGGAGAGATAACCAGAGTGTGCTTCACGCTCTTCAGTGAGAGACATCACTCAGGAATCCCTAAATACACACTATCAGAAAAAGAGCTAGCATTTAGACTTCAAACATAGTCAGAGGACACACAATGAATCACAAGTTCAGGATCAATTGAAAGTGATTCTCCTCTCTATCTGGGTATGTTTTTCTGTAATTGGGCAAGGACCACCTACTTGGAAGAATGTAGAAACTTTAAATCAGTCAAGAAAAGGAAACATTAAGAGTGAACCGAATTTCTTAATTCAATCACTGAATAAAGAGTAGCTGAATCATAAAATAAAATCTCAGTGCCATGAAAAGTCCATTATTTCCTGCTTTGTACCCAATTTACCCCAACTAGTTCAATAATCATGGTATATGTTCATCTTTTTTCTTACTATATGATTTTTACTGACAAGACCCATGACATCTCTATGTTTTTCTTGAAATAGGTAAATTGTCCAATGTATTAGAAAAATATACTTAGTACAGGAACAAAATGTTATGAAAGACAGGAAAAGCAGAATAAAAATTACAGAGATTTATTTTGCTCTAAAGCTATTTCTACTGCACTTCAGAATACACACACTTCAGAGCATGAATTATTTAGTTTGCTCTTCTCTACCTCTGTTACTCATACTATGTGATGGTATCCAACTTTGAACTCCCTCATATTGACTCTGCTCTTAAGCCAGGTTTGAAGATCAGACAATTGCCATGGCATCAAAAACAAAAAATTGACTCCTGATTTCAAGAAACTCACATAAGGGAATTGACTACACCAAGAACTAATTATAATAAATCCTAATTACAGTGATCAAATAAAACTTAATTAGTGATCAAATATTACAATACAGTATGAATGCTGTCACATAACTAGAGTTGCATGTGAAACCACTCTAAGACACATTCATTAAACTCATAAATATGCAATACAGGCAGGATTTGTTGGTGACAAATCTCAACACCACTCAACATCAGCTAGATGTGGCATCATCAGAAGGATTCCTCAGTCACATGATTGGTGTCTGAGTCAGGAACACTCAGACAAATCAGGACTAAAACAGTTGGGGCTGCCCAGTCACATATCTTCTCTACATTCAATTTCTCTATATGATCTCTCCAGTGTGACCATTTTAACAGGTAAGGTTTCTTACATGTAGCCTAAAATTCCTAAGACATATGTCTCCAGCAAGAGCAAGGAAAACACTGTTTTGCCTTTTATTTTATGGCCCAGCTTCAGAAACTATGCAGTATCCCTTTCACCATAGCTTTCTGGTGACATACTCCCTCTTCCTGGTGGAAAAGTGTCCATGCCACATGATAAGAAAAGGATGTGGACTGAAGTATTGCACTTGGGAAATGCAATCAGCCATAGATGCATGGAGAAGGAAACCTTTTAGAGTGAAATGGAAAATTTCAGGGGAGGATCCACATAAAGTTTCCTCCTCCAATCTCCCCTGTCTACAAATCCATTCCACACACTGGCTTCCAGACAAATTATTTAAAATGCAAATGTAATGCCATTCCTGGGCCTAACAACAAGTCTTGTTTTTCAAACTTCAAGAACCTACATCAGCACTATCCTATAAAATTTTCTTTGATGATGGGAATATTCTCTGGGTTATTCATTATAGTAGCCAGTGGTCACTGAAGATTTAAAATGTGAATATTAAAACTTTGGAGCTGAATATTTAATTTATTTAGCATCAGTTAATTTAAATATAATTTACATAGCTACATGTGGCCAGTTAGTACCATTTCATATAGCACAAACATTCTGAGATAAATTCCAAAATCCTTTAAGTTTTCAAATCCTAGCAATGCCAGAGTGTTATAGGTGTTACGGTAGTCTTTTAAAGTCAAAAGAAAAAGAAATGAAAACTTACACTAAAAATTTAGTTTTTATGTTAGATGCTATGGTATGCCTTTCATTCTGAAGAGTGTTTTCCTTTTACCAAGGACATGCAAATATTGAGAATTTATGTATATCATTTGGTTTGTTAATTCAAGGAAATTAGTTAATTCAAGGAGTACAGAGCAGCAGGTCATCTACTGTCATTTTTTAATATAATTTAATTTTTTGTAATGTGACATTTTAAAACTTTACATACTACAAGAAGTTAGGTAACCATGAAAACAAAGCAACAAGACCTCAAATTCGCTATGTAATACTTGCTGATCTTTTAATGTTGTTACTTCAAAGTCATCCTTGCAAGACTTTCTGAATGATTACATTGCTCAGAGTTCACAGGTTTTTCACACCGTTTCAGACCTCAGAAGTTCCTATTGGGGCAAAGCAATCAAACCCTAGTTCTCTTCAGATTACCTTCCGTGAATAAGGCAGTGACAGAGGCCCTGCACAGATCTTTAATAACATGGCAATTTACAGATTCTTTCTATGAAGCAACTTTAAATTGGACTTTTTCTCAAAATAAAAACATGTTAGTTGAATATTTTTAGAAGAAAAATAAAATTTTATAAACATAGTATGAATCATAATATAGACATGGGAGAGACAATGATGTTTCTCACACTACCTTAAACAAAAATAGGACACTACCCAATTGGTTATAGATCACACACTGAGTTCAGAATGGGCCTGGAAGAGATATGAGTATTTGCTTTTACATGGTTGCATATTCTCTTTTCTGGTCCATATAATCTGATCCATAAATTAGTGATTTTATTTTCAACTCATGATTTCCTTTCACATTTTCTAGATGAGAAAACTTGGCAGGCAAGATGAAGGGGAGTAATTAAGATTCTGTTTATTCTGTGAGTTGTAATTCACAGTTCCTGCTGATTAGCAATGAGCAATATTTGAAAGGTTGACTGTTATTTTGATGTTTGTTTGCTACACTTAGGATAAGAATAACTTTCCCCCATGTGTGGTTAACCAGTGAATGCAAAGCAGTCATTTTGTTTATAGAAGAGAAAGCTGTTCAGGGAAGTTCCATAATTCTAAATATCCAAGTCTAAATTTCTCTGCTATTTCATTTAAATATTTCCTTGGAGGAGGGCAAGTAACACACCTGTGGAAGCCAGACCATATCTGGACTTCCTGGAGAGCAGAGTAGCCGGGCATAGCAGGGAGGGAGCCAGAATGCCGAGTACACCAACCTCAGCCATGCCGGATAATGGGGTTTCCTATTGCATCTAGCCTGAGAAGAAAAGAATTAGAAAAACAAATAAAAGATGCCACAGGCTAGTAAAGTTAGTGAATTGCATATTGGTTGTTTCTGAGAGAACATACTTTCCAATTAATCAAATTGGATAAATTATATTAAATGACTGAACAAATTTTTGGTGTGACTCTGCCATCCACTCATTTAATTGCCTAACGTGATTAAATTCACCTCTAAGGCTTCTGTTCTAGACTATAAAAAAGGCAAAATATTAATGTTTAAATGACTGACCGGCTTATCTCAAAAATACATTAGTTCAGCAAGTGAAATCATGTGCTACTTTGGAATAGGGCCTCTCAAGTATTATTGAGCACCAGAATTCCCTGGAGAACCGATTAAAACAGGGTTTCAGGGGGCAAGAATGAAGGAAGGAAGGACTGTATAGAGGGAAAAGAGGGGTGGGAGGGTGGTGGGGGAAGGGGAAAAAATAAACAGAATGAATCAAACAACATTACCCTATGTAAATTTATGATTACACAAATGGTATGCCTTTACGCCATGTACAAACAGAGAAACAACATGTATCCCATCTGTTTACAATAATAAAAGAAAAAAAAACCAAACAGGGTTTCAGGCAAAATAACAAAGCAAAACCTGCCAACAATTTCACTAGAATCCTTCTAACAGGAAAGGTAACTCCCCACACACTCAAATACAGAATAAAGAAAACAACTTTCATTAAAAATGGAAACAAAATAGAGTATATATACATATGTAGTTTTACTAAAATGGGGTAAAGGAGGATGAGGCAGGAGAATCTCCAGTTTGAATCAAGGCTGAGAAACATCATGAGACTCAGTTTAAAAAAGAAAAAAAAAAGATGTTTCTAAATTGATTCACACACAAACAACACTTTATAATATTGGTGTAGGTAGTTACATAGCCATTCTGATGTCCCTTGATTAAAAGTAATAGTTCAGGTCTTTGTCACATACTTTTGATTATTAAATATAGAAACAATACTTTTTTTCCTTAAGAAATCTTAGGGAATGAGTGAATAAATAATCTATACACTTGAAAAGGAATCATACATATTGCATTGAATAATGTCCTTACAAAATTCACACCTTTCTGAAACCTAAGAGTATAACCTTATGTGGAAATAGGATCTTTGCCAAAGTAATTAAAGAATCTAGATGAGGTCACACTGGATAAGGGTGGTCTTTAAATCTAGTGAGAGTGTTCCTATAAAAGAGAGAAAAATAAACAAAAGTTACACAGAAGTAGGTTAGATAAAGCAGATTTAGAAATGGAGCAATGTTCTATAGGCCAAGGAAGAACATGGATTGTCAGTAACCACCATGATAGAAGAAAGACTAGGTAGGGTTTCACTCTCCCATCATCTGGTAGAAACAAATCCTGGCAACAGATTGATTTTGAGTGTCTGGTTTCTGAACTGTGAGAGAATAAATTTCTGCTGTTTCAAGTTGCAAAATTCGTAGTAATTAGTGAAGGCAGACTTAATAAACTAACACATTATAGTAGGTCTAAAAATAGATATGTTGAGGCCAGGCATGGTAGTGCATGCCTGTCATTCCAGGGGCTCGGGAGGCTGAGGTAGGAGGATCATGAGTTCAAAGACAGCCTCGGCACAAGTGAGGTACTAAAGCAACTCAGTGAGACCCTGTATCTAAATAAACTACAAAATAGGGCTAGGGATGTGGCTCAGTGGTTGAGTGCTCCTGAGTTCAATCCCTGGTACCCTCCCCCACCCCACCCCCCGACACCCACCAAAAAAAGTAGATATATTGAAAGTTTAAAATGTTCACCTCTATTTTATTTTGGTCCTCAAGTAATTTCTTACATGTAGAGATCCTCAGTGTTTGAAACCCATTAACAATAGGCCATGCAACAGTTGACCATTGTCTGACACCTGAAAAGCCTTCTCAGCATAAGCCTTCTTTTGTTGCTTGTGGTTTCTTGTACTTCTGGTTGGCTCTTACTTTCAGCTTTCCTCTTCTGCTCCTCCTTATACTCTCCACACTGCCATTACTCTTCCCACCAGCAAAATCTTGCAAGCATTTTCCCTTATTGTACTTTCCTATGCTCAACACAGATGGGGATTGTTGTTTTTTCTTACATACCTGGCACTGATACCCAGCAGCACTGTGGTCTCTTGAATCTTCCCAAGTGTGAAAACAAATCTGCAGGCAGACTTTAGTAAACTATCAACCAAAAGTTTGTTAAACCATCAACCAAAGAAACCTAAACGGTAGAGAATTGTAAACATAGATGTGTGTGTGTGTGTGTGTGTGTGTGTATGTATGTCTCCTATATTCAGTAAACAAATTTCAAATTTTGGCTGCTGTGAATTTATTGTGATTTTCTGCTTTTCAAAGGCCCAATAAGAAGTCAGCTCCTTTGCACAACTGCTCCACCAACTAGAGAATAAAACAGAGGTGGCTTTAACATATGCTAATCGACATGGTGCTGGTTCAGTTTGAGCTACAAAATAGATAATATTACAAATCTTAACTGCTCTACTAAGTAGCAATTACTGAACACTTTAAGGTCATATGAAAACTGTCCTTCCTGGTGGACTGTCAATACCGAATCCCATCTGTATCCATCAGAAACTTGTGATTTATGCTATTTTAATTAGTTTATAAATAATTCATAAAAGTACATGCTTGCATACCAAGACATTCATTCCTTAAAGGGATGAAAAACTTAGGAGGGAAAAGGCAAATAGTAAATCTAAAGGCATAGGAATTAAGTTTTCAGTTAACTATTTAAAGAATGTAGTATATTCTCAATTTAATTTTCATTCAATTTTGTAATTATGAGTAAATGAAATTAAGATAATAATATATTTTTCTGAATTGGTTACAGAAAAACTGATGCTTGTCAGAGGCAGCATCATATCAAAATATGTTGGGTATATTTTAACCTTTGCTACAATGTCTCAAACCCCCAAAGATCCCAATTTATTCATTCAGATATTTACATTAATTTTGCTCTTGTGTGTATGTGTGTGTGTGTGTTTGTGTGTGTGTGTGTGTGTGTGTGTGTGTGTGTCTATGTTAGTTACTGTTGGAGCTTCAAATATGTTTAACATATGGCAGTCAAGATGCCTATATACTATTTAAGAAACTTCAAAATGTTGTTTGTGGGTTAAATACCACCCACATACCTGTTTGTATTGCTTGTGCAATGTTTTCCGTTTGCTTTAAAACTCATGTTATGACTTTTTTCAAATATGGCAATTGACAGTTTCTACATAAAATTTCAGAATTCTGACTTCTCAAGAAATCAGAAATCCTAGCTCATTGGAAGTTCCTATTTATTCAAACAGTATGCACTATTGTTTTACTCATACTATTACTCAGGATAATAACTATTGCCCATAAAAATAAGTGTAGAACAAGTATTCTTATGTTAGTTGTGTGATATTTCAACTTGACTATATGGAGCCTTATTTCTCAGGATTCTTTTATCTGTATTTTTGAGCTAGGGCAGGCCCCAAGAGCAGCTCCTGTGGGAAATTTGGAGAGCAGAAGGGAAGCAGCAATCATTTTATAGCTCACACAGGTTAAGCATAGGTGCTGGCTCACCTCCTTGACATGAAGCAGCAGTTGGTCCTTATTGTTCTATTTCCTTGAATTCTCCTTCAGTTTCTCCAATTCCTGGATCAGACATATGTTTACCTTTGCAACACAGGGTCCCAGTTTTCATGGCATACTCTGATCTCCAAGGTCAGAGACAGTAAGACCTGACATAAGTATCATTATATCCTCCTAAGCTCCAGTTTATACTTAAAGGTTCCTGTTTGTTGGTCCTCTGATAACTTTATTTTAGTTTCCCCTTCCTGCTTATTTACCTTGTGGACTTCAAGATCCAGTATAAGGCATGAAGTCAACGGTTTTGCAGAAACTGACCAAAGAGTGATTCATGAGCTCCCAGGATTATGGTTAATTCTTTAACAAGTATATATTCATCTAAGGTATTCCAATGATCTACATAATTGCCACTCAACTATGTTCTGTGAAAACTGGCAACAGTATATGAAGTGTTGAAATAATATGTATGTTCATTCTAATAATAGTAGTTTCAAAACTCTAAAGCATATGTTTTATTTAAGTTTACACTTTGTTTTTCTAATAATACTTTTGTAACTTACAAAATACTTGTATTTTATAAACATACCAGGCTGCAGTGAATTGAGAAGCAAATGGTTTCCTTGTCACAGGCTGCATGGCAACCACTGATCTCAGTGACCCCATCTTTCCCTGGTAGACATATGAGTCTAACTCTGCTCCAGCAGGAAAGTACAATATGTAATAAATCATGATAATAGAAGACAGCATGTAAGAATTGCCATCTGAGTGGTAGAAATCTCCTTGTCTTGACAGATCACAAAAAGCCTAGTGGAAGGCTCGTGATTTGAGCTGCTGATACTTAGAGGCAGCAACTAGAAAGAAATAATTTTCTCTGCATTTCATGTGTGTTGATTTGTTTCTAATTAGGATGTCATTTCTTTGCATAGAGTTTCTTATTCTGTTATTCTCTTGAACATGAGATTTTTTGATAAATGATGGGGTATTGTTTGACTTTATTATGTAGTGCCTCAAGCATGTCTATAAAACTAGGAAAAAGGTATTTAGTTGCCATCAGCTAAGTTCTCCAATCTATAAACAGGATTGCAATGAGTACTTACCTCCACAGTCAGTTCCATTTCCTCAGTAGTGGTTGTTTAACTCCTAAGTTATAAAACTAGGTCCAGGCCAAAGACATGTCTGTCATAGAGTTGAGGGAAGAAGTTATATGGTGCATGTGCTTAATGTTTGCTGCCTGTGAAATCTATAGTACTTGTTTCATAAAAAAGTCTGTCACAACTCCTTTTGACTGCCCAACTCCTAACATCCTTTTGAAAATTTCCAAACAGTAGCTTGTCAATCACCTGTTTTCAGAATCCTGTTACAGTAAAAGCTGAGTTGTCACAAAAAAAATCATAAATCATGATCTATGATTGGTTTATCATCTGAAAAAGCAAAGAATTCATCCAGAAAATCTCTTGAACTACTTTGCATCTGTAAGAACTGTGATTGATTATTTTAATCAATCATGTTTCTAAAGCACCTAAAGTTAATCTAAACAAAACTAGATAAATAGCAGGAATTTCTACTCAAGAAGTTACAGACATGTTACGACAGAGATGTAATGTTACGGTGGGTTTAAATACAATCAAAATTAGGATCAGATTCAGAGTTTGAATGAAAATGTGATAATCTACCATGTGCCACTTGGTGAAATGTAGTGGTTGTCAATTACTTTTTTCAGTCCATGGTTCCTTTATTAAATCTTTCTCCTCTACTTTATGAAGCTATTAATTACTTAGACTCAATTGTTCTTCCACAAGAATGGACATGAAACCAAAGCTGGGCCCATAAAAGGTCTTCCAGAGAACTTCTGCTGGAGTAATCAGATAAAGAATATAATAGAAATAAAAGCCTATCTTTTTCTATATTATTTCTGACTTTGAGGATAATGTAAGCTTTTGCATTCATATTCAGAGAATATATTGAGAATATAGAAAAGAGGCAAGTTAATCAGAAACAAAGTAAAGAGAAAATTTTTCTTTAAATATATGTATCTACCCATACTTGAAGGCTTGGACTTTTTAATTATGAAAGCCAGCAAATTTTCTGTTTAACTGAAATTAAGTTTTATAGTCATTTTCAAATAAAATGTCCTAACATATTATATATTCCAACATATAGGACTTTTATATACTAAAAGTTATATCACTATAATAGACCCTGATAGAGAAACTTATAAAAAATTTAAAATTCTCAAAAATGTGAACATGCATATAAATAAAACCTATCACATATATTCAGAGCATTTAGTCAGAATTCCATGAATTTCAGTGTTATAATCAATGCCATAGAGAAAAGTAAATTTTAAGTATTACTAAGAGGAATGTTTCAGAACAGGGCAATTTCAGTGTGAAAAGAAATCAAAACCAAAATATAGAGAAAGGAAGACCTGTACCATGGT
Source organism: Sciurus carolinensis (assembly GCF_902686445.1). Lineage (NCBI taxonomy): Eukaryota > Metazoa > Chordata > Mammalia > Rodentia > Sciuridae > Sciurus > Sciurus carolinensis. The sequence continues at coordinate 98,812,601 of NC_062223.1, read as the reverse complement.
TACATATTATATAGATTTATAGGTTTTTTTTTTATTGTAAACAAATGGGATACATGTTGTTTCTCTGTTTGTACATGGCATAAAGGCATACCATTTGTGTAATCATAAATTTACATAGGGTAATGTTGTTTGATTCATTCTGTTATTTTTTTCCCCTTCCCCACCCCTCCCACCCCTTTTTTTCCCTCTATACAGTCCTTCCTTCCTCCATTCTTCACCCCCTCCCTAACCCTAACTCTAACCCTAACACTAACCCCTCCCACCCCCCATTATGTGTCATCATCCACTTATTAGCGATATCATTCTTCCTTTGGTTTTTTGAGATTGGCTTATCTCACTTAGCATGATATTCTCCAGTTTCATCCATTTGCCTGCAAATGCCATAATTTTATCATTCTTTATGGCTTGAGTAATATTCCATTGTATATATATACACCACAGTTTCTTTATCCATTCATCAATTGAAGGACATCTAGGTTGGTTCCACAATCTGGCTATTGTGAACTGAGCAGCTATGAACATTGATGTGACTGTATCTCTGTAATATGTTGATTTTTAAGTCCTTTGGGTATAGGCCAAGGAGTGGGATAGCTGGGTCAAATGGTGGTTCCATTCCAAGTTTTCTAAGGAGTCTCCACACTGCTTTCCAGAGTGGCTGCACTAGTTTGCAACCCCACCAGCAATGTATGAGTGTACCTTTCTCCCCACATCCTCGCCAACACCTGTTGTTGCTTGTATTCTTGATAATCGCCATTCTAATTGGGGTGAGATGGAATCTTAGGGTGGTTTTGATTTGCATTTCTCTTATTACTAGAGATGTTGAACATTTTTCCATATGTTTGTTGATTGCTTGTAGATCTTCTTCTTCATTTCCTTAGCCCAAAACCAAAATATAGAGAAAGGAAGACCTGTACCACGGTTACATATTATATAGTTTTATAGGTTATTTTGTAGAGCCAAACCTTGATACCTGAAAGCCCCATTGGAAACAATCTACTTAGAGATTCTTTTGACTCTGGTATAAAACTACTTATGTAAGATTTACTTTACAGATTATTATGTCCTTTAGGTACACTCTAGGTGAGTTCAAATCTCTGTGCAAATACTCATGATTCTCCTTTCATCACTGTCCATTAAAGTCAAGTTGTAAAACTAGTTTGGGGCACAAACTCTACTATGCTTCCCACTTATACTTTGCCATGACTTAGAAGTGTTCTTAGTGCCCTCTTGGACATCTGTTCGCTGTGGTGTCTGTATTAGTCAGCTTTTCATTACTGAAATCAATTACCCAAGGCAGACAACTTCATAAAGAAAAAAAGTTTGTTGAGTTAATTGTTTTGGAGACCTGAAGTTCACCAGCACAGTGAAGGCTTTGGTGAGAGCCCTATAGCAGATGGTGAAGCACATGCAGGAGGAAGGAATTAATTACATTTTGAAAAAGGAAGCAAAAGAGTCTGGCTGGGTCCAAGCTCAGACTTTTACAACGACTTGTAATCAAAATAACTCACCATAGGATACCAGTATTCCCTTCAAAGGGCAGTGCCCTCAATGATCTAAGGATCCCCTACTTCTTAAAGATTCTGCCTCCCCACATTGTACCCCTGAAGACCAGTTTCCCAGGACACAAATCATTAGAGGGACACCTAAACCATATCCAAACCAAATAGCAGTCCTTATCATTCTACAATAGAAGGGTAGCAATGCCTAGGAATCATCGTGAGTCACATTACATATTCCATGGAGTAACTTACATTAAGAAGTGACCTTGATGGTGGACTCCATCCTGCTGTCTGCAGGGATACCTTATTTGTCATTGTAGCATGACTTATTTGCCACATCTAAATAATACAATTTGAAACTGATCTCTTTCTTACAAGAAAAGTTCCTCTTAAAGGTTCATGTTTGCTGTTTATTTGTAAGCTGATACTGCCTGTGTATAATCCTTACTGACTCACTGACCCTGAATCATTTTATTTCCTTGACTTCCACAATATGCCACTTGCCTACCTCCTAATCCCTCTTCTTGCTTCTGATTTCCACTTCTCTATGGGATCTGTGCCTGGAGCAACTCTTTCATAGAAAGATTTGATGTTATGCTCCTGGTTATGCTTTTTCATGTTGTGTTTGTAATTTAAACTGCCTATGGGTTCAGCATGATATGTATGCTTTTCTGGGCAGGAAATTCTTGCATCGATTGGAAAACCAGCTGTATGATACATCATGATAGGAAACTGCCCTGCTAAGAAAATAACAGTCTTATATCTGAACTTTATTTGGTTAACTCTATTCTTGTCCAGTTAATTGCAACAACCTTATGTCAAAAAGTATGTTTGATTGGTCATCTCAGTTCTGACCCAAGAAGCAATAGGAATACTATTAGAGTAGTGCACCTGGAGCTTCCTCATATAATGAAAATGAGAGTGAGCAGGCAGTCTCTGTGAGGAACGATATAGATCAGTATTGTCAAGATCATTTGGTACATGAGCTTTTGAAGTCTCTGTGACCTTCATGTTCTGCAAATTTAACTTTACCAGGGCTGAGACTCTTAGGTCATCAGGCAAGATAATTCATATCAAGGTCAATCTTTGGATTCACTAATCCTTCTTGACATGAAGAGCTCTTAGTTATTTCCTCTTAGAAGCAAGGTAAGTTCATATTTTTTGGAGACACTGTCCACATTCCTCCAGACACAGATAAACGGCTTCCTTACACTATTATATGACTACTTATTGTTCCATAGATATCCAAAAATGTAAATTCACAAACCAATGTTTAGCTTTTATTGGCAAAGTTTGTCTCTTTTGGATTTGGAATGAATTATACAACGTTTCCCTATTCAAAACAGACTTTACTAAAAAATGGAAAACCTGCAATGGCTGAATAATCAAGAAGATATACAAAAGCACAGGTCCATACCCTGCCCACACTCCACTAGAAGGGAAGCTAGATTAGGTGTTGCTGTACAGCTCTGCATTCTGAGGAAGGAACTTCAGACCCTTGCTTACCTTCCATTTGGGGTAGGAGCATGACAACACAGACTTGGCAGTGATAAAACATACACATTTTGGTGTCAGTCTGGTTTTCATGGGAGTTATCTAGAAACTCCAGCTCTTAAACATCTACAGTAACCCTGTTGAGGTCATCCTGTGGGTGGGGAGTGGAGACAGGTTAGTACACAGCATATCTGAGCTTGCATGCAGCCACTAGGATGGTAAGTCTTGAAGGACCCAGAGAGACCTCCTAGAAATATCCTCAGATGGTTTCACCCTCTGCTTCAAACTTTCCAAAGCTTATCCTAATTTAATTATTATGTTGATGATTAAATCCCACACTGAGTTCTCACTATGTCATATCAAATTCTCTTTTCTATATTCATGAATTATAGGTTAGAGTCATGGAATAATAAGATTATCTTTGATTCTATTGATAACTAGCTTGAATAGAGTTCAAGATAAGCTAATATTAAATTGACCACTCATTTTGAATTTTTATTATGTAAAGAGGATCCAAGTATGCTAATTTTAACTCATCCTGGGATTATATCTAGGTTGAAAATTTTTCTTAGACTGAACTTTCTAGCCTGTTTAAAAGGCTCAAAGGGTAACTTTTACTTTTTTGTAATATACATGGATATAATTTCTGGTATAAATGCATTCACTGTGTATTTACTAGATAATGCAGGTAAGTGCCTAACATCAAGAGACAGAGTAAGAAATCTGAGAATACATGTCTTGTACTAAGTATTATTAGATTTCTAAGCATCCTGAATCTGGGGGTACCCTAATCTATGATCTGATTTTAGCACTTAGAAGATTATTCATTTTTTGAAGGAGATTAATCACAAAATTGTGCTTAGTATTGTTTTATTAAAGTCACTCTACTTCAATAAAAAAGTTGAGTTTAGATCTGAATGTAAGCCAAAGTAATGTTAACTGACTAGTATTTTTATAATTCTGGATTTTACCCAAAGCAGGCATATTTCAGTTTAATACAATGTTTGAAGAATTATATTGAGGTTTTGTTTAAAAAGGCTTCTATGAATTTTTATTGTAATACCTATGCCTGTGCAAACATAAAGCACTGCCAATATTCAAATGTTCAACTAGGGGATTAAATGATATAAAATAATACATTCTGAACAAAAACATTTCATGTAAGGAAAACTAGACAGAGAAGAAGCTATGAATAAAACATCAAATAATAATATGCAAGTATCGATTGACAGATATTTTTATGTCTATTGTGATTGAAACTTTTATGGTGACATCAGAATATCCTTTCTTGTTTTATCTGTAAACATGCTAAAGAATTAAAATTTTATCTAAAAGCTATGTGTAATTAGTTTCTCCACAGTAGAGTGACATTATTATACATGTGTGCCAGAAAAGTCATGCTATAGCCAAGGTGCATGATAAAATGGAAGGAAGAAGCCCAAAGGGTGTACTGATCCAAGAACTCTCCTTTTCTTACTCAATAGATAATTTGCTAAAATGTATATTTTTGATATTCTGTGAAGCATAAAACTATATATAAGAGATTAATTCTAAATGTTGGTATGGGAGCTTTAACCTGGATATAGTGTGTTATGTCATATAATTAGATTTTGTGGGCCATTGCGTGTTTGTCTCAACTATTTAATTCTGTCATGATACTAAACAAGTAGTCATGGACAATATGGAAGCAAATGGGTATGGCTGTACTCCAATGAAGCTTTATTTATCCAAAGAGAACCACATATTTTGAACTCCTAGCATAGAAATTCCTTTTCAGTCAAAAGTCACCAGCTGACTACTGGGATAGTCAACTGCTACTATCCTGAAGAATGCCAATCATGGAGAAATGACTGGCAGTGTTCACTGTGAGTCATCCACTGTCTTGTTCCAGAATACTAGCAATATTCCCAGGAGTATTCTCAGATCTCAAGTCATCAGCTTGCTATATTTTTGTATTTCAATTTTAAGTTGGTCATTTCTAAATGGAAGAATTGAAATAGTAAAAAAAACCTTGACATGTTAACCAGATGAAATATTATTGAGCCACTAAATATTGATCACAAAGAACTATGCTACAATTGAAAGACATATTTGAAATGTAAAATCGATTACAAAGAGCGGAATTGAAAACTATAGGAGGAAAAGGATTGTATCTGTGTGGAAAAATATCATCTAAGTGGATAGAGAACTATAAAGTTATAGTAAAGTCAGAGGTGTTTACTTTTTAATAAGAATGTTCTCTAATATTGTCATGTTACTTTTATACAACATTTTCTAAAATTGTAAAACAAATACTTTAATTGCTTAAAATTCATGAAATTTTTATAGAAATGAGCAAACCCTTCAAAATATAGCACACTATTTTTAAAACATAGGGTAACATGAATTACAATAGAAGACTTTTTGTGTCATAAAACAGCATGACAAAACAGTGAAATCTGATATAAACTATTGACGTTTGGCATACACTTGTTGATACTGAGATTTGTTACAGTCTGAACTAATGCAAGTATTTCTCATAAAATTAAGGGATTATTTTAACAATTCTCTCCTTTTTTATCTATTATCACATAGAGAAATAATGTAAGAATAAATATTCCTTCTCTATGATTAGGTATTGCACTAATTCTAGTTTTTTACAGTAGTGAGTTATATCCAAAATTTGTTGTAATAAGTAAATAATAATCATCAATAGCTGGATGGTCTATAATGGTCTGTGCCTCCTCAGTCAATACCCAGGTAGAGTTCTTGTTCCATGTGAATCTGCTTCCCTCTACACTGCTACTTCTGCAAGGTTATCCATCAATATCTGGTAGGTATTTCTCAGTGTGGGTAGTTTTAATTTTAACAAAATTAATCTGGAGTATATGGAACAGGTGGATTAGAGTAGGGAATACCTATGGGCAAGGAAGTCCTGATTTCATTTTAATGGTGAAGAAATAGGATATCAAAGGCATGAATCAGCATTCAGTTAATAGAAAACAAAGCGGAGAAATGGTTGTAGGCACAATTCCATAACAGACAAGGGAAAGAGGACCAAAATTTTGGAAAATTATCTTTATTTCCTTGTCAAGTTTAAAAATTTCTAAAATTAAATTCATGTCTAATGTGAAGGAAAACAGTTATGAAATTTAGAAAAAGAGTTAAAAGGTTACAGTCTTCAGTAATTGGAAAGTGAATATTTCCTCTCCTTTCCTCCCATTTTAATAGTGAATCTGTGCTCCTATAAGGGAAAAATAACTTTAAAAAAAAAAGAAAAAAAAAACTTCAGAATCTGCTTCTTTGTTATTTTGACTGTTGAAGTAAGTTCACCATTTTTTTCCTAGAAAAACTGTTAAAATATTTTTTACACCTAAAATGATTTTATTTGGAGCAAAATTATATCAGCATCTGTATAAATAACCTTTACGTTGCTTTACAGATTCTCCCTGGTTGGATATCATGCTCCTAATTTTGGTGGGCATATAACATCTATGCATATTCAGGTGCATGCCTGGTCCATCAGGCATGCTTCATATACCTGCTCTTCTTCTTTATTCTCTGATACTCCCTTCTTGACACATTCAATTTGGTTTTTGTTGGGCTCACTCAACTGAAACAACAAAGCCATTTACCTACTTTATGGCCACAATCCCAAGGCTAAATCTCTGCTCTTTCCATTCCTCCTGACTTCCCTGTTGTCATACATACAGAAGATAATTACCTCCTTCAAACTCAAAAATTTTTGTAAAGAAAATGAAGGAATGAATTACTTGTAAAATTATACTATTTTAAATGACACACTGGTTAGCCAAAATAGAAGTATTTGGAGAAATTGGAAAGAGATCAGAGGGTTTTAAAAGATAAGTTTTAATGTAACATTTTTAAACTACAAACAAATATATTTGAAAGTTCTATCTGTATAGCTATCTAATCTTTAGTATGTTTAACAATCAAAACATGTGACATGATAAATGTGCAAATTAGTTTTGGTTTCACACAGAATTCCTGTGACATGTGTTTAGCTTAGTACATATGCTGGCTTCACACTCTATGGGCAGGGAAGATTTAAAATGGATATTTTTCTTACTGAATGTGTGAAAGGGTTTCTTAGATATTTTCAGAGCTGAGTACCTTTCTGGGTTGTCAGTGTACCTCTTTCCTTAATTCCTTTAAATTTTCTCTTTACTACCAGCTACCCACTGCTGAGTTTTCTACCTCACTCAATAGATCTGTTGTACAGGGCAAAAAGATTAGAATATTCTGGCTTTCTTTCTTTTTTGTGTGTTCAAATAATATAATATCTTCATATATCTTTTGAATTGACAGTCTTTGGGAGGGCAAACATCAAAAATCGAAGCAAAACAAAACAAAATTCTTATCTGGTTCAGGCAGCAAATCATTTACTCAGTCCATATCCCTGTCTCTAGATTTTGCTGTTGAATGAAAATGCAGTCTAGAGTATCACCCATCTTGAGGAACACCAATGTTCAATTTCTGAGATTGATACAACCTACTGATACTCATTTTTTTCTAGGATTATGGTGGACTAGATTATCTCCTTAATCTCCCAACCCAAAGAAGAGAGTATGAACCCACAGCATCTTTCTGTAACTCCCATTTATCTGCCTAAAGAGATGAGTAGTAGAAAATTCATGGAACATATTCTCAAAATTTCTTTTAGAAAAATCCACTTTCAGGAAATCTCTTTCTTATACTCATTATAGTATCTTACACCTATTATACTGGTATCATTGTAGAAGCAAGATGTAAACCTTTCCATTTTTAACATTCTATCACACTACAGAAACAAATTTGTGGAAGAGTTTTATGAGATTGAAAGGTCTTAAACACTGGGTAATCATAGAAGAAAGCTGTGATTGGATGTTGCTGATCCGTTAAAATGGATACAAGGTTTATGTATATGAAGGCAAAGAAGACGTTAAACACCGTGATCCTGCAAAGTATTTCTATTTCATAAGAAATTTCACAGTAGTAAAATGTGATGATATGTTTACTAAACATATCATTGAGTTGATGTTTTAGGGTAGTCGGCAGGAAAGTGAGAGAAAATGTTGCCAATGAGTGGTGAAGATGTCTCATCCAAGAACTAAATTACACTTTAAAAAACTATAAAATCAGGGACTGTTACATTCATCTTTATGGTTTGGGGAAAAAAGTCTTAATTTTCCTTTAGCTCAAAAAATTTCATATGCCAATGAGAAAACTCATGTACTCCTTCTCTAGTATTCCTGAATATCTATACTTTCCATAACTGCACTATAATATCAAAACAAGGAATCTTGGTACATTATGTATATATAGTCTTATGCTATTTAATAATATGCATAAATTTATGCAACCACCACCAGAATCAAGATCCAGAACTATTTCATCAACACAAGTGCTTCCCTCTTGCTACCCACTTATAGGCATGTCCCTGCTAAGAGCAGGCAACACTGATTTGTTTTCTATCTCCATAACTGCATAATTTAAGATGTTATATACATGAAATCATATAGTATACAAGACTTTTGTACTGAATTGCTTCACTCAGCAGAATGTCCTTCCATATAATTGGGTCACATTTTTAGATTCATTTTGCCTAGATATATGTTTTAATTGGTTTATTTAGCCTATATACATTTGATATAATTATTGCTATGTTAGAGTCTAAGTCAGTATTTATTTTCTCCTTTTTTTCATATCATTAATGATGAATTATAATAATACATACTGGTAGGATTTATTGTTACATATTTGTACATGCACAGAATAGAATATTATTTAATCAATTTTCCCCAGTACTTCCCCTTTCCCTCCCTTCCTCCCTTCCTTTGAAGAAATCTTATGTCACTTTAAGTCTCTAACCTTTGATAATTTATGATATCATATGTTCTGAGATATGTTATTATATGTTTTGAGAACTATAGCAGTAAATGTTATACTTATTGCTTAAACCACTACACATAATTTAAGACACTCAAAAGAGAAAGAAAATCTGCTGTTTCATTGTTCTTTCATTCCCCTGATGGTCCTTATTGACTCCTTATTCTACCATTCCTTTTAATTTAAAGAATATCCATTAGACAATCTTTTAGGGTAGGTTTGATTGTAACAAGTTCTTAGTTTTCCTTCATCTGGGTTCGTCTTTATTTTCTTCTCATTTTGTTGAATATAGAATTCACTGTTGACAGTTATTTTTTTCAGAACTTGAACAATGCTGTACCACTTCCTCCTGGTCTTCATGACTTCAGATGAAAAATCCTCTTATTTTAATTGTTTTCCCTATTAGGTAAGGTGTCATTCCTCCTTCACTGCTGTCCGGATTTACTCCTTGCCTTTTGCTAGTATTGGATTTATCCTGTTTAGACTTCACTCAGTCTTTGAATCTGAAGGTTTTTGCCAGATTTGGAGAAAAAAAATATAGCCACTATTTCTTTGAATACTTTTTAACCTCACACTTTCCATTTCCTCCTAGAACTCCAAGAACTTGATCCATACATCTTTTATTATAATTCTACAGTTCCCTGATATCCTGCAAATTTTTCCCAGCCTATTTTTTTCTTTGTTGTATGTATTTAGTAATTCTTATTCTCCCAAGTTCATTAATTCTTGTACCTTTCTATCCCATTCTACTGTTGGGCCTATCCAGTGAATTTTTGTTTCAGTTGTCTTATTTTTAAGGTTTCCAGTTGATTTTTCTTTATATCTTCTAACTTTATGGGAACTTTCCCTTTTTTCCCCCACTTGTTTCAAGCATGTTTTAATTTTCTTGTGAAAACAATTTTTATGATAGCACTTTATTTTGTTCATGTTATTTAAATCTTTGTCTCTCTCTCTCTCTCTCTCTTTTTTTTTTTTTTTTTTTTTTGTACGAGAGATTGAACCTAAGGAGGCCTTAGTCCTTTTTTATTTTGAGACATAGTCTCACTAAGTTGATAAGTTGAAGAGGGTCTCCCTAAGTTGCAAAGGCTGATTTTGAACTTAGGATCCTCCTGCTTCAGTCACCAGAGTCAATGGGCACAAAACTTCTGTTTTCAGAGGATGCCTCTGCTGTTGCTCAGGTGCACCAAGGGAGGCAGTTGTCTTGTTACCATTATGTAGCAATGAACTGAACATCCCTGTTTCCACTAGCCTTTTTGATGCTCTTGTTGGGGGAGGTTCACCTCATTGCTGCTAGGTAATCTTGGATTTCAGCTTCCCACTAGGTCCTTACTGCCAGTACCCTGTGCAACAGGAGAAGATCTCCTGGCATATAAGGACACAGCAGAGAGAGAGGGAAATGACTCATTATCATTCCGTTTCCCCTAGCCCTCTACTGATAGGCCAGGCAGGGAGTGGTATCTTGTGGGGTTCAGCATTCTCACTAACCTTTGCCACTGTTGGCAGGGTGTCTCATTAGCACTGGCCTGGTCTAAAAACTCCAGCTCCTCCACATGACTTCTTCAGAACTAGTCTGCAGGATCAGGGTGTAAGGCGTGACTCATAAGCCAGAAACAATGGAGGTTATCTTAATCTGACCTTTAACAGATGAATGGGGTGGTTGTATAATTTTTTTCACTTATTTACCTGAAGAATGTAAAACAATTATTGTCTTAAATTTTGTGCCTTTCTGGATTACAGCTTTTTGGTTCTTGGAGTAGAAATTTTTAGGGTCTTCTTGGTTTTGGTGTCCCTGCTGACTATTCCAGGTTGCCAGCATCTTCAAGCACCAAGTCTGGCATAAATGAGGCAAAGAGAAAACCTGCTGTAAAGTAGTGTTATATGTCAACAATACTGAACCACGGAGCCCTGTTATTCTATTGAACATTAACATAGGTTTTGCTCAAGCTGCATTTTACAGAAGTGATTCAAGTCTACAATTAATTTACTTAAAGTAAGGAAGATTATTTTAGATAACCCAAGTGGGCTTTACTCAGTCATGAACTTGCCTAATCAGTCTCCACAGTCACATAAGCCAATTCCTTCCAATAAACATTTTGATGCCAAGAAGTAGTATGGTGTTATAATAAGTTCTCCAATATTGTGGTAGTAGACTGTAATTGGGTAGTTTCTGGAATAATTTTAAGATGTACAATAAAGCAATCTAGAATGCTTTAAGCAGTGTTATGGTTTGAATGTGAGGTATTCTCCAAACATGCATGTGTGAGACACTGCAAGAAGGCTCAGAGGGGGAAATGATTGGGTTTTGCAAGCATTAATTCAATCAATTAATTAATCCCCTGTTGGGATTAATTGAGTGGTAATTGAAGGTGGGTGGAGTGTGGCTGGGGGAGGTGGGTCATTAGGGGCATAACATTGGGGCATATATTTTGTATCTGGTGAGTGAAATCTCTCTCTGCTTCTGATCATCTTCTGAGCCACTTTCCTCTACCACACTCTTCCGCCAAGATGTTCAGTCTCACCTCGCCCTGAGGAATGGAGTCAGCTGTCAATGGACTGAGATCTCTGAAACTGTGAGCCCCCAAAGAAACTTTTCCTCCTCTAAAATTATTCTTCTCAGGTTGCTTAGTCACAGTAGTGGAAAAGCTGACTGACACAGATTGTTGATAAAAGTATAGTTATTAAAGACTCTACCAGTGGGAACCTAGGAAGAAGTAAAGAGCATGGCAGAGAAATCCTGTGTTGTTTCAAAAGAATTAATATATTATGGCAAACAAAATATTGTTAAAAATATGTTGCAAGTTCTTCTAGTGATGGTGAAGAAGGAAATGACGAGAATACTGTTAGAAACTGGAGGAAAAAAGATCTTTGTTTTACAGTGGCAAAGAACTTAGTTGAATAATGGCATATAATATATATATGTATAAAGCAGAATTTATATATAATAAACTTCCATATTTAGCAGAAGAAATTTCTAAGAAAATTATTTAACAACTGGTAAAGTCATAATGCCCAGTACCTCAAAAAGGTGATCTTATTTACACACAAGTTTCTTACAAAGGTATCTGGTTAAAATACTGTCATTAAGATGAACTTCTATCACTATGGCATCTGAATGAAAGCTAAGAATTTAGACATAGGTATGCACAAGGAACTAATGCCATGTGAATAATAATCTATAGGCCAAGAAGGGAGATCTGGACCAGGTTCTTCCCTTGCAACCTGCAAAGGAAACCTATTTATTTTATTTATTGTTCCAATACCTCCATTCGAACTTCTAGCTTTCAGAAGTGTGTTACAATAAATAGTTTTGTAGTTCTTTGCCCAGCCTCCTGTCTTAGACATTTGGAGCTTCTATAACAAATTAGTATCAACTAAGAGTGGTTTAAATAACAAAGAGTAATTCCTCACAGAGCTGGAACCTAGAATCTGAAATCTAGGTGTCAGCATTGTTGTTTTCTGGTTGAAATGTCTTCCAAGTCACAGACAGCTTGTGTTACATGTCAACATGTTATATATGTGTGATAATGTGGCAGAAAGAGGACAGCTAGCTCTCTCACTGCTTCCTGCAAGGTTACAGGTTTGCTCATAAGGACTTCACATCATGCCTTATTGCTTCCCAAAGCCCCTATTTCAATATTTGCACATTGAGAATTCGATTTCAACACATGGATTTTTAGAGGATACAAGCACTTAACCCATAACATAACCTTACCAAATTAATACATATAATAAACCAATATTTTAAGAGAATGATGGAAAAGTGGAAATGGTAACTGATTGCCTGTATTAGCCCTCTGATGTACTCTCTGGGTCTCTACACTGTGAAACACATACCTTATTCCCCAAGGCCTGTCCACTTACATATAGCCTAGCATTCCACTGAGTACTGATGATCTTACTCTCCTGCACCATGGAGACAGGATGGTTGTGAGCCAGCTCTGGAGTCAGATTGGCTGGGCATACATCCTAGTTCTGCCAGTGTCTGCAAGTGTCCTTTGGAAACAATTACTCCATGTGTATCATTTTCCACATCTTCAAAATGTGTGTAGTAATAGTCTAATTCCTAATACCCTAGTGAGAACAAATGTGGTGATCTAAATGCTAAACACAGATTTCTTTTCTTCTCCTTATTATTTAACTTTGCTCCACTGTCCTGGAAAGATTCAAATTCACTTCTACAGCTATTGCACCTAGAGAGGAAATAGAGTAGTAACTAAGAGCATGGACCTTGAAAAGATGAGTCATGCTAAAATTGAGGTTTTGCTATTTACTTGTTTTTTGATCAAAGGATGATTACTGAATATCTGAATTGTTTTGAAAAATTGAATAAAAATACTGGTTATAAACTCCTCAGTCTTGAATGTGGCATATAGCTAAGTATTTGATATTTAGTAAATATCATAGACCTGGCCAGAGCTTTTGCTCCAAAGTCAGCTATTTCTTATGATTCACCATATCATCATGTAGAGCTGTGGTCAGTTCTTTGCACTTCCTTTATTTTTAATATCCTCTCTGTAATTCTGACTCACTTAATTCAGGCTTTTCAAAATCCCACAATGAACAATCATTCTTCTTCCTGTGTGTCTGCTTGGTTTTTCAATGCATCACAAATCAACCACAGGTTCTCAGCTTTTGAGAGCTCTGTTCATGTCTTCATCTCTACCACCAGAATCCTATAATTTTCTAGCTTGATTTCATTTCACAGGTAAACACATCTTTCTTAGAGTTTTGTTTTCTCTTGCCTTCTACTACATATTTTCCCTCCATTAATTTTTACACTGTCATGTTTTAAACAGTCTCTGACTAAACAATTATTTGACAACGTTTCTCTTCTGTTTCACAAATTTGGGTAGATTTCTCTGAAAAAATATCTCACATTACACAGATGGTCTAAGAAACTTTGTTTACTTAGTAATGTTTTAAGCCACCATTCTCAATAGCTGCTCATACAAGGTTTAAAATCAATTTGAAAATGTAGTTTGTATTTAGATTTCATGGCCTAAATTGTGTAACCCTCCAAATTCATATGTTGACATCCTAATCCCAGATGTCTCAGAATGTGACTATATTTAGAAATAGGGTCTTACAGAGGGCAATCAGTATCAAGAATACAAGTAACAATAAATGTTGGGGAGGATGTGGGGGAAAAAGTTTCACTCATACATTGCTGGTGGGACTGCAAATTGGTGCAACCACTCTGGAAAGCAGTTTGGAGATTCCTTAGAAAATTTGGAATGGAACAACCATTTGACCTGTTATCCCACTCTGGTACGTACCCAAAGGTCTTAAAATCAGCATACTACATTAATGCAGGCACATCAATGATTATAGAAGCTCAATCACAATAGATAAGCTGTGTAACCAACCCAGGTGCCCTTCAACAGACGAATGGATAAAAATAGATGTGGTATATATACATAATGAAATATTACTCAGCCATAAAGAAAAATGAAATTATGGCACTTCCTGGTAAATGAATGGAACTGAAGAGCATCAGGCTAAGTGAAATAAGCCAATCTCCCAAAACCAAAGGCCAAATGTTCTCTGATATGTGAATGCTAACACACAATAGGGGTGGCGGAGGGAAGAATAATTCATTGAATTAGACAAAGGGGGATGAAAGGAATGGAGGGAATGAGAATAGGAAATATGGTAAAATGAATTGGACATACTTTCCTATGTTCATGTATGAATACATGGCCAATATAACTCCACGTCATGTACAACCACAAGAATGGAATTCTAATTAAATAAGTTATATTCCATGTTTGTATAATATATAAAAATAACTTCTACTGTCATGTATAACTAAAAAGAACAAATAAAATTTTTTTTAAAAAGAGCAATTATGCTAAGACAAGGACATAAGCCTGGGGCCTACCCCAACAGGACTAGTATTCTCATAAGAAAAGGATGGTAGGACACAAACTGAAATGGAAAGAGGACAATGGGAAGGTCTAGGGAATAGCGCCATCTGCAATTCAAGTAGAAAGGAAGAAACCAACTTTCCAACACCTTGATCTCAGATTTCTACCTTCTAATTGTGGGAAAATAAATTTCTGTTGCTTAAAACACCCAGTCTGTGTTATGTGTCAGGAAAGCCCTAGAAAACTAATACCCATTTTCAAAAGAATTTCCAAAAAGTAAATCTTATTTTTTTGTTTGTTGGAAAGAAAATGTTAATTTTGCAGACTGATTGTAATTATATACACCCTTCACTTAGTTACATTAAAAAGTAAATTCACTACTAAAACAATCATACGGATTTTTGATGTTCTCAATTTTATTCGTATCTGCTTTTAGATGGTGTCCTCTCAGATTGTGTCTTCTCTCCTTAAATTATGGAACTACTCTTATTTTTATTTGAAGACCAGTCCCCAAGGGTCTAAAGTTTGAATTACTCAATATAGTTGATATTCATGTAAATGAGATTTTTAAAAATGGGAGCTTTTGGAGGCAGTTTCTTAAATGGCAACAATAGGGTACAAGTAGCCTTTAGTTGCCTACCAAGTAGGAAAAAAATCATGCTTTTTGTTGTAGAGAAGACCTGGCTGAGACGGCAGGAGTACACAATAGCTCATTCTGTGATCTCACAAAAAGGATTTCAAAGAAGTTCCTGAGTACTGAAAGGAATTTAAAAGTGTGAGCATAGGCCCCTCATATCTGCACTGAATGGGCCACCTCCAGAGAGAACTAGAAAACTTTTAGAACAGAGGTTATTTTTTTTCTTCTTTTTTTAAATTTATTTTTATGGTAAACAAATGGGATATATGTTGTTTCTGTTTGTACATGGAGTAACAGTATACCATTTGCGTAATCATACATTTACATAGGGTAATGTTGTTTGATTCATTCTGTAATTTTTTCCTTCCCCCCACCCCTCCCACCCCTCTTTTCCCTCTATACAGTCCCTCCTTCCCCCATTCTTGCCCCCCTCCCACCCCCCATTATGTGTCATCATCCGCTTATCAGTGAGATCATTCATCCTTTGATTTTTTGAGATTGGCTTATGTCACTTAGCATGATATTCTCCAATTTCATCCATTTGCCTGCAAATGCCATAATTTTATTCTTCTTTATGGCTGAGTAATATTCCACTGTATATATATACCACTGTTTCTTTGTACATTCATCAATTGAAGAACATCTAGGTTGGTTCCACAATCTGGCTATTGTGAATTGAGCAGCTATGAGCATTGATGTGGCTGTATCTCTGTAGTATGCTGATTTTAAGTCCTTTGGGTATAGGCCGAGGAGTGGTCAAATGGTGGTTCCATTCCAAGTTTTCTAAGAAATCTCCATACTGCTTTCCAGAGTGGCTGCACTAATTTGCAGCCCCACCAGCAATGTATGAGTGTACCTTTTTCCCCACATCCTCTCCAACACCTATTGTTGCTTGTATTCTTGATAATCGCCATTCTAGTTGGGGTGAGATGGACTCTTAGGACAGTTTTGATTTACATTTCTCTTATTACTAAAGATGGTGAGCATTTTTTCATATATCTATTGATTGCTTGCAGATCGTCTTCTGTGAATTGTCTGTTCATTTCCTTAGACCATTTGTTGATTGGGTTATTTGTATTCTTGGTGTAGAGTTTTTTGAGTTCTTTATATATTCTGGAAATTAGTGCTTTATCTGAAGTATGAGTGGCAAAGATTTTCTCCCATTCTGTAGGCTCTCTTGTCACATTGCTGATAGATTCTTTTGCTGAGAGAAAGCTATTTAGTTTGAATCTGTCCCAGTTATTGATTCTTCCTTTTATTTCTTGTGCTATGGGAGTCCTGTTAAGGAAGTCTGATCCTAAGCCAACAAGCTGAGGATTTGGACCTACTTTTTCTTCTATAAGATGCAGGGTCTCTGGTCTGATTTCAAGGTCCTTGATCCATTGTGAGTTGATTTTTGTGCAGTGCTATCTTTTCTCCATTGCATATTTTTGGCCTCTTTGTCTAGTATAAGAAAATTGTATTTATTTGGGTTTGTGTCTGTGTCCTCTATTCTGTAGCATTGATCTACCTGTCTATTTTGGTACCAATACCATACCAATTTTTTTACTACTGCTTTGTAGTATAGTTGAAGTTCTGATATTGCAATACCCCCTGTTTTCTACCTCTCTATTTTGGTACCAATACCATGTCATTTTTCTTACTATTGCTTTGTAGTATAGTTGAAGTTCTGGTATTGCGATACCCCCTGTTTCATTCTTCCTGCTAAGGATTGCTTTAGCTATTCTGGGTTTCATATTCTTCCAAATGAATTTCATGATTGCTTCCTCTATCTCTGTAAGGTACATCATTGGGATTTTAATTGGAATTGCATTGAATCTGTATAGCACTTTTGGTAGTATGGCTATTTTGACAATATTAATTTTGCCTATCCAAGAACGTGGGAGATCTTTCCATCTTCTAAGGTCCTCCTCAATTTCTTTCTTCAATGCTTTGTAGTTTTCATTGTAGAGATCTTTTACCTCTTTGGTTAGATTGATTCCCAAGTATTTTATTTTTTTTGAGGCTATTGCAAATGGAGTTGTTTTCCTCACCTCCCTTTCAGATGTTTCATCACTTGCGTATAAAAATGCTTTAGATTTATGTGTGTTGATTTTATAGCCTGCTATTTTACTGAATTCATTGATGAGGTCTAGAAGTCTTTTGGATCCTCTAAATATAGAATCATGTCATCAGCAAATAGTGACAGCTTAAGTTCCTTTTTCCTATTCATATTTCTTTAATTTCTTTAGTCTGTCTAATTGCTCTGGCTAGAGTTTCGAGGACAATGTTGAATAGAAGTGGTGAAAAAGGACATCCCTGTCTTGTTCCGGATTTTAAAGGGAATGGTTTCAGTTTTTCTCCATTAAGAATGATGTTGGCCATGGGCTTAGCATAAATACCCTTTACAATGTTCAGGTATGTTCCGACTATCCCTATATTTTCTAGTGTTTTGAGCAAGAAAGGGTGTTGTATTTTGGCAAATGCTTTTTCTGCATCAATTGAAATAACCATATGATTCTTATCCTTAGGTCTATTGACATGATGGATTATGTTTATTGATTTAAGGATCTTAAACCATCCTTGCATTCGAGGGATGAACCCCACTTGATCATGGTGCACGATTTCCTTAATATGCTTTTGGATACGGTTTGCCAATATTTTGTTAAGGATCTTTGCATCTATATTCATCAAGGATATTGGTCTAAAATTTCTTTCCTTGATGTGTCTTTGCCTGGTTTGGGTATGAGTGTGATATTAGCTTCATAGAATGAGTTTGGTAGGGTACCCTCCTTTTCTATCCTGGAATACTTTGAGAAGTATTGGAATGAGTTCTTCTTTGAAAGTCTTGTAGAACTCGGCGGAGAATCCGTCTGGTCAAGGGCTTTTCTTGGATGGTAGGTTTTTAATGACTTCTTCTATTTCATTGCTTGATATTGATCTGTTTAAATTGTGTATGTCTTCCTGGTTCAGTTTGGGAGGAGCATATGTCTCTAGAAATTTGTCAATGTCTTCGGTAGTTTCTATTTTGTTGGAATACAGATTTTTCTTCTCATTATGTTATGTATCTCAGTGGTGTGTGTCATGATATTTCCTTTTTCATCAAGAATTTTAGTAATTTGAGTTTTCTCTCTCCTTCTCTTTGTTAGTGTGGCTATGGGTTTGCCTATTTTGTTTACTTTTTCAAAGAACGAACTTTTTGTTTTGTCAATTTTTTGAATAGTTTCTTTTGTTTCAATTTCATTGATTTCAGCTCTGGTTTTAATTATTTCCTGTCTTCTACTACTTTTGCTGTTATTCTATTCTCTTTTCCTAGGACTTTGAGCTGTAATGTCAGGTCATTTAGTTGTTGACTTTTCATTCTTTTCTGGAATGTGCTCCATGCAATGAATTTTCCTCTTAGTACCACTTTCATAGTGTCCCAGAGATTTTGATATGTTGTATCGTCATTCTCATTGACCTCTAAGAATTTTTTTATCTCCTCTCTGATGTTTTCTGTTATCCATGTTTCATTCAATAGCATATCATTTAGTCTCCAGGTGTTTGGAGTAATTTCTGTTTTTATTTTGTCATTGATTTCTACTCTCAGTCCTTTATGATCTGATAGAACACAAGGCAGTATCTCTATTTTTTTGCATTTCCTAAGGGCTGCTTTGTGGCATAACATGTGGTCTATTTTCGAGAAGGTTCCATGTGCCGCTGAGAGGAAAGTGAATCTGCTTGTTGGTGGATGGAATATTCTATATATGTCTATTAAGTCTAGGTTATTGATTGTGTTATTGAGTTTTCTGGTTTCTTTGGTTGGTTTTTATTTGGAAGATGTATCTACTGGTGACAGTGGTGTGTTTAACACCCAGAATTATTGTGTTGTGGTCTATTTGATTCCTGAAATTGAGAAGGATTTGTATGATGTACAGGGATGCACCATTGTTTGGGTCATAAATATTTACTATCATTATGTCTTACTGATTTATGGTTTCCTTAAGCAGTATGAAATGTCCTTCTTTATCCCTTCTGACTAACTTTGGCTTGAAGTCCACTTTATCTTATATAAAGATGGAAATCCCCGCTTTTTTACTGAGTCCATATGCGTGGTAGGTTTTTTCCCATCCTTTCACCTTTAGTCTGTGGATGTCCTTATCTATGAGATGAGTCTCTTGCAGGCAGCATATTGTTGGGTCTTTCTTTTTAATCCATTCTGCCAGTCTATGTCTTTTGTTTGATGAGTTCCGGCCATTAATGTTCAGGGTTATTATTGAGATATGATTTGTATTCCCAGTCATTTGGGTTTATTTGGTTTTTAACTTGGCTCGGTTTCTCCTTTGAGTGTTTTTTTCTCTAAGGTAATTCCTCCCTTTGCTGACTCACATTGTTGTTTTTCCTTTCCTCCTCATGGAATATTTTGTTGAGAACATTCTGTAGCACAGGCTTTCTATTTGTAAATTTTTTTAACTTTTGTTTATCATGGAAGGATTTTATTTCATCTTCAAATCTGAAGGTCAGTTTTGCTGGGTATAGGATTCTTGGTTAGCAATCATATTCTTTCAGAGCTTGAACTATGTTGTTCCAGGTCCTTCTAGCTTTTAGAGTCTGGGTTGAGAAGTCGGCTGCTATCCATTTTGGTTTCCCCCTGTATGTAATCTGATGCTTTTCTCTCACGGCCTTCAAAATCCTATCTTTATTTTGAATGTTATGCATTTTCATTATAATGTGCCTTGGTATGGATCTGTTGTGATTTTGTGCATTTGGTGTTCTGTAAGCCTCTTGTATTTGATTTTCCATTTCATTCTTCAGGTTTGGGAAATTTTCTGCTATTATTTCATTGAATAGGTTGTTCATTCCTTTGGTTTGTATCTCTGTGCCTTCCTCAATCCCAATAATTATTAAATTTGGTCTTTTCATGATGTACCATAGTTCTTGGAGATTCTGTTCATAATTTCTTATCATCTTCTCTGTTTGGGCAACTTTATTTTCAATATTAAATATTTTGTCTTCATTGTTTGAGATTCTGTCTTTCAAGTGGTCTAAACTTTTGGTGATGCTTTCCATTGAGTTTTTTATTTGGTTTATTGTTTCCTTCATTTCAAGGATTTCCATTTTTTTGTTTGTTTGTTTTTTGAGAATCTCTATCGCTTTGTTGAAATGATTTTTTGCTTCCTGCAGTTGCTCTTTCAACTGCTTATTGGTATTATCATTCATTGCCTGCATTTGCTCTCTTAACTCATCCTTTGCTTCACGAATCATCTTAATCACGTATAATCTGAAGTCCTTTTCTGACAAATCTTCTAACATACTGTCATTGGATTCTATTACTATAGAATCTAGATTTGTTTGGATTATTTTCTTCCCTTTTTTTTTCATGTTGTTCATGTGTCTTCCCCTCTAGCAGTGCAGATCTGGGGTATTGCAGATTTCCCCCTTAGGCTTATAGTACCCCTATTGGTTTCTAAAACCTTTTCTTTAAGGGGAGATCAATATTAGCAGTGCCCAATTCAGACACTATGCAATCCTAGACCAAATAGCCCCTATGAGGACAATAACAAAATTGTCATAATAAACAGAATGAGTTCAACTATTATCTTCAGTAAAACAAACAGATTTGCAATAAGGTCTGCAGTATCTAATGGAGGACAAAGAGGATGCAGAGAAATGTAGGATGTAGCTGTTAATGGGATAAGAAAAGAATATACAGAAATTCTAGATAATAGAAAGGGTGAGAGTGTAATCAAAAGAAATTGGATGTTAGCCTGCAAAAAGGGAGAAAGAGACTCTGTGGGAACAGGTAAACAAAAGGAAAAGAGAGTCAAAAAAAGTAAAGAAATAAAAACTTAAAATTATTCAATAGGAGAAGAAAGGAAATCTACACTATAACTGTCATTTAGTATTCAAACCTCCCAGTGTTCAGTAGCCTGATGAATGAGAGGTACCTGATAATGAGCTTCAAGTCTCCAGCAGGCGTCTCAGGATGGGGTTTGCCCCACCTAAAGATCAGAGCTAAGGCTTCCAGGATTATCCAAGATGGCCACTCTGGCTTCCAAATGTGTTGGCAAATGGGGAGCTGCAGCTCAGGGTGTGGATGTGGTCAGCTGGAGGTCCTGGAGGCGGGGTGCAGTTGGTCAGGCAGGGTTCGTGGAGGTTGGGTGTGTTTGGTGTGGTTGTGGGATCCTGGAGACCAGGTGCAATCAATTGACCTGGGGTCCTGGTGATAGGGTGCAGTCAGTTGGTCTGGGGGTCCTGGTGGCAGGGAGAATTAGTCAATGTGAGGGCCCCAGAGACAGGGAGTGATTGGTCGGGTTGAGGGATCCTGGAGACAGGGCTCAGTCAGTCTGGCCAGGGGTACTATGGGGCCTAACTGTTGTCTCAAAATGGCAGCAGTCATGTGTAATCAAACCTGGAGGTACTGTGACAGTGAACTTCCAGGCAATAGCAGGCAGCTGGCGCTCCACTGGCAGCCTGCAGTCAGTCTGCTGGCAACTGTTGGACAATCGGGAGGTGATCCTCAGGTTGTAGGTGATGGGTAGGTGAAAGGCAGGCGATGGATAGGCAAGAGGCAGGCAAATGGCAGATGATAGGCACCTGACAGTGAACAATCTGCACTCAAAAATGGTGTCAATATGCTGGCAGACTGCCATGAGGTTTTTTTTACAGAATGCATTTTGATTCATTGCACACAAATGGGGTACGTTTCTTTTCTATGATTGTAAACCATGTGGAACCACATCATTCGAGTTATCATACAAGCTCATAGGTTAATGATGTCTGTCTCATTCCACCATCTTCTCCCATTCTCTCCCCCACCCCCCGCATTTCCCTCTATGCAACTCAAAGCTTCTCCATTCTTCCCTTACATCCCTCTCCCCGCCCTCTTATGTATCAGCATCCATTTATCAGAGAAAACATTCAACCTTTGGTTTTTTGGGATTGGCTATTTCACCTAGCATGATATTCTCCAACTCCATCCATTTACCGGCAAATGCCATAATTTTAATCTTCTTTATGGCTGAATAATATTCCATTGTGTATATATACCAGTTTCTTTATCCATTCAACTATTGAAGGGTATCTAGATTGATTCCACAATCTAGTTATTGTGAATTGAGCTGCAATATATATAAATGTGACTGTGTTACTGTAGTATGCTGATTTTTAAGTTCTTTGGGTATAAATCAAGGAGTGGGATAGCTGGGTCAAATGGTGGGTCCACTCCAAGTTTTCTAAGGAATCTCCATAATGCCTGCCAGAGTGACTGCACCAATTTGCAACTCCAGTAGTAATGGATGAATGTGCGTTTTCCCCTACATCCTCACCAACACCTATTATTATTTGTATTCTTGATAATAGCTATTCTAATTGGAGTGAGATGAAATCTTAGGGTGGTTTTGATTTGCTTTTTTCTAATTACTAGAGATGTTGGAAAACTTTCATATATTTGTTGATCGCTTGTATATCTTCTTCTGTGAAGTGTCTGCCCAGTTCCTTAGCCCATTTATTGACTGGGTTCTTTGTATTTTTGGCATAATGTCTTTTAAGTTCTTTATAAATTTTAGAGATTAGTTCTCTATCTGAAGTGCATGTGGAAAAAGATTTTCTCCCAACCTGTAGGCTCTCTTCACATTATTGATTGTTTCCTTTTCTGAGAAAAACCTTTATAGTTTGAATCCATCCCATTTTTTGATTCTTGCTTTCATTTCTTGCACACTAGGAGTCTTGTTAAGGAAGTCTGGTCCTAAGTCAACGTAATAAAGATTTGGGTCTACTTTTTCTTCTGTTATGTGCAGGGTCTCTGCTCTAATTCCTAGGTCCTTGACCCAACTTGAGTTGAGTTTTGTGCAGGATAAGACATAGAGGTTTAGTTTCATTTTACTGCATATGGATTTCCAGTTTTTCCAGCACCATTTGTTGAACAGGCTATCTTTTCTCCATTGTATGTTTTTGGCACCTTTGTCTAGTATGAAATAACTGTACTTATGTGGTTTTAAGAGATTTGAGTGCTTTTGTTCTTGCCTTAGTTCCTCATTCTCCCTTAAGAGGCTTATTGTCATTAGTATAACCTCCAGCAAATTTTCTTTGTGAGGATAGATGATCAAGTCAAGAAGCAACTATGACATAATTTTGGTGATGACCCTGTCCAAGGGGTGGGTGTGACATGATCTTGAATCTACAGGTTCCTTAAGGGGTTCTAAGTAACTATGGCTGGGGGAGGTTGGGCATACCAATATCCTTTCTCCAGATGTTTGTCGATTTTGTTAATATTCCTGTGGTTTCCAATCCTGTGATCTATGGTGTCTCTCTGATGTATATATCTGATGTCTCCCTTCTTTGTTTTCCCACTACCTACCTTTTCATGGCTGCATATCTACCTAATATAGTTCAGGTATACAAAATTTAAAAAAAGCAAATTAAAAACTTATAATCTTTCTTTCTTTCCCTCTCTTTATGACTTTCTTTCTTTCCCTCTCTTTATGCTTTTCTTCTTTCTTTCTTTCTTTCTTTCTTTCTTTCTTTCTTTCTTTCTTTCTTTCTCTTTCTTTCTTTCTTTCAGCAGAGAATGAACTCAGGAGTATTCTTCCATTGAACTACATCTCCACCCCTTTTCAATTTTTAAATTTTGAAACAAGTTCTCCCTAAGTTGTTTAGGGACCTTCTAAAATTTGAGGCTGGCTTTGAATTTGCATTGGTCCTGCCTGAGCCTCTTGATTTGCTAGGATAACGAGTGTACCACCACACCCAGCTAAAACTTGTAAACTTATAACAAAATATACAATTGCAAAATTTAGAAAGTATTTTAATTTTGATACATATACAACTTTTGTTTATATTGGACTTACATCTTTCTTTGAACTAAAGAGGACAAAAGGTAGACAATGGAATTTCTTTGAAGTTTATCTCTTTCTAAAAATCCTTTTCCATCCCTGGACACAAATTATACATTAAGTATAATAAAACCAGATGTTTTGCAGGCTTTACTATTGGCTTTTATTTGTCCCTTGAAAAATTGGGTGTTATAGTCCAAGAAGAGTATCCTGACTACTGGTATAATCTTTTTCTAGATTAGTAGTTATAACTTTTCTTAATCCCTTTTTTTTTAACTACTATTTACACTCTTCCTTTTATACATAAATCTCACATGGTACATATAGTTACTTTATATTACCTCTTTTCCTACAACCATCCCCTGTGGGTTAGGGATTGATTCTTTTTGTTTTCTTCATGTTTATTTTGTGGTGCTTTTACCATTTGATATTACAAATTTCTGTTTGCTTTATTGTCTCATCTACCAGACCTTTAGCTTCTTGAAGATAGTGAACATGTTTTTTTGGTGTGTATCTCTGCTGCCTAGTATAACCTCTTGACAGAATATGTGCTTGATATGTTTGTTTAAATAAACTGCTTCTAATACATTTGATAAGTTATTTAGAATATCTAATATAGATACATATTTATGTCTAAACATCATTTTCATCACATATAACATATAGTATTACATTGTAATAATAAATCTTTCTTAATTTGCTACAGAATATTAATGGTCTTATGAGATAAAATTTTATATTTTTTAAATGCACTTTCAATTCACAAGCAGGGATTTATGAAGTGGAATTCATATCTGTTTAATAGAAAATAGCCAAAAGCTTTCAGCTTGTGACCTGATGGCTAAAATGAAACTCCTTCTTGTTGAACATACATAGAGAATTTAGAAAACTGGACTATCCTTGCTTAGGTTGGAACTGGGCTGCAGTATAAGATAACCATCCTTACTCTCCTGCAAAATGTGTCCTGAGATGCTTAATGACCGCAAATGGTCAGGACCTCAGCTTCATGTCTCATCCAATAAGATCACTTGTCTCTCAAGAAACTAAAATGAGGAGTGAGTCATAAGGAAATCAATACTATTATATTCAAAGGAGAGACTATTTAGACCAAAACACATTCCATTTTCTCATTAGCCACAGAGCCAAAACCAATGGGGGAAGAATTTGCATTCATCTGAAATTGCACACAGATGGAACTGTTGCTTCCTACTGCCTGGTAAAGGCTCCAAAGTGCATAGAATCAAATGTGTTTTATAAAACTAACTTTAAAAATGCATGTTGTTTCTCTCCATTTATTCAATAATTGATTAATTACAGCCTGCTTTACTTCTCTTGGTGAATTTCTGCTTCATTTCACTTTACATCGTTGAAGTTTGGTTAGCTTTGGAAATTGTATTTTAAATGAAGTTTTTCAAAATTTGAGGAAATTTAGTTTCCCTTTTACAAAAGTCATAATGCATCAATTTTCTAAGAATCATTAATTGATATATGTGGATTTATTTATTTCTCATTTTTATGCTTTCCATATAACTAAAAAGTCAAAATACTTCTATTCCTACCTGGTGCCTTGGAAATTTGTTCAGTCTAGTTTAATGCTAAATATTACAAATATAGTATGAGTCACCTCTAATGTTTCATTTTCTAGTAGGGACATTAAAAATTCTAAAAGAAACAAGAGAATTTTAATTTTAACATATTTTATATAACCTAGGATTTCTAAAATATTATTTCAACATGTACTCAACTTATAAATTATCAATGAGTTATTTTACATTCTTCTTCTTAGCAATAAGTGTTTCAATTGTGGTGTGTAGATTACATTTATAGCACATGTAAGTTTGAACTAGGCTTATTTTAAATGTGCAAAAACCATGCCTGGCAAGTCATTTCCACAGTGGACAAGACAGTTGTATTTGATATAACTATAATACTGAATCCTCATGAAAATGCCCACTTGCATTTCATCATTGTGAGATTTTAAAATTTCTTGAAAATTTCTTTCCCTCTCATCACTTACATGTTTTAAAAAAAATGTATTATTTATCTCAAAATGTATCTCAAAATGTCTGCTGAATATACTGGATGTGGTAGGTTTACAATCAGTGCTCAGAGAGCAATTAGCATTTGAATTAAGCCACATGAAGATAACAACAGGCGATTACCCATTTTAACAGCTGCTAAGTGGTGTTAATTGCTGGCTGCAGATCTCAAACTGAGCAATTTTCTATGTATTGTACAAACAGAACAAACATAAGTAGATGTAAAAAGAAAAAAGCATTATCCTCATTATAATAAAGTATAGTGTATGGTGATATAATGTTCCCCTATGACCTATATCATTTTATGAAATTAACCATGAACAGGTAATATGGAAGAAATTACATATATGTATAGTTACCATTTTTAAAAATATTAAATGTTTGAAACATATACATATATTAGAAATGTTCTAAACATTGCATACATTGCATACATGTGGATGGAGTGAGTTCTGAGTATTTAAAATTAATTAGTAAGCAATTCGGTTAAAGGTTGAAGGAAGTTGGAAAATAATAAGTACTCAAACCAGTTTCATCAAACACTGTCCAAGGGAAGCAGAAGTTATTTAAAAAGTAGTCTACACTAACTGAGCTAAATTGTATCAATATTTATTGGCATTTAAGTTTTTGTTTTGGTTTCTAAAATGATGACTATAGAATAGTAATTGGTTTCCATTTCCAAGTAATGAGATAGTGAAACAATACATCAATCTCATGGTGAAAATGAGTGTTATTTAAAAGACTAAAAATGATGAGTATAATTTATTCTTAATTCATTTATTGTGAAAATGGAGATATTAATGTATGTAGAACATTTCATGACTTAGTAGGTAGATAGATGATAGATAGATAGATAGATAGATACTGACATACAGAATCTTCCCTTGATTTCTTATTCTATTGATCATGGTGGCTTTTAGACATGATGAATTCTATGTGCTTTGTATTTCGAATAAAATTAAATATGTACCTGCATTTGCCAAATGAAGCCTGTTAAAAAACTTTATTTTTTCAGCTAGGTCATTTTACAACTTTAACTAGGTTATAACTGCTGACCAAGATGACCTTAAGATTCACTATGGTTTGACTAATTGTTAGACAGACTTCTTCTACTGTGATCCTCTGAACTCTTTTTTTTCAGAGCATTTTACTTCAGAAACTTGCAACTGTAAATTCTTTCTCTGCCCCTTTGAAATGTAAATCTTCTCTTATCTTTTTGCCAGATATAAAGCCCAGAAATGTTTTTCTCAAGAAGCTGGGAAATATTCTTTTGAAACAGTTATCAAGAAAAATAAGGTCCCCAGGTACTAGCCTCTGTGAGAGTAGAACCTAACTTCAGTAAATGACAGCAAAGTCACATGGTCTAGTCACAATGACCAATTGCTCCCCTAATATCCTCCAGAATTTTTTCCATTAAGCTACCTATGCTTAAAATCTCACCCATTTTTTTGTTTCATCAGAGTTGAGTTCAATTTTTCTTCCCTATAGCAATATCTTAGCCTTTATCACAATAGTCTTAAATAACTATTCCTTTGTGTTAACTTCATCTGGTTCATTTTTTTTTTTTTTTTAATTATCCGCCACACTTAACAATAGAGGTAAAAACCTTGGAAATTACTTTATCCAATTAAGTCTTACACTTGTGGCATTCCAAAAACATTTGTACTCAATCTAGGATTACACAACTTCCAAAGATATTTTTTTACAGAATTATAGACTCAGAGAGAAGGGTGTAGAAAAAATAGGAAGTTGGTTGCCTTGGTTACCTCAAGAAGTGGAAATGCTTAGTATGAAAGGTATAGAGGACAACACTTAATTTTCTTTAAGTACATCTTTCTATTCCTTGACGTCTTACA
The DNA here is from genome assembly GCF_902686445.1 of Sciurus carolinensis. Taxonomy (NCBI): domain Eukaryota; kingdom Metazoa; phylum Chordata; class Mammalia; order Rodentia; family Sciuridae; genus Sciurus; species Sciurus carolinensis. The sequence goes on along the minus strand of NC_062223.1, from coordinate 98,784,549 downwards.
ATGTGTATTCTTTACTCTTACACATAGCAGGTTGAAAAAATACCACCACCTTAAAAACAAGAAAATTCTGACTTGGGGGCAAATACATCTATTGTTGTTTATTTCTTACAAGAAATGATAATTATAAGTGATAAATTTTAAATGCATTTAGAAAAGACTTTTGAGGATATGTGTTATTAGAAATAGAATAATAATAATGATAATAAACAAAAACCTCTCCCAACCCAGAACATCCCCATAAAGGTCACAAAGAAAGAAAATTTTGTTTAAAAAGCATTAAACTGGAATGTGATGTGCATCACTGGCAATTTCCTAAAAGATCACAAAGACAGAAAGAAATCTCACCCTTTTCTATAGCCAAGCTGATAAAATCCATTGCATATATGTTCTCAAGATAAACAGTAACTAGTCCCCAAGTAAGAGGTCTTAACACCATTTGCCAAGTTCACCTTAAGTTTGCTTGATAATTAGGGTGACCACATAAGTTACTTGGATTTGTAAGAAGGAAAAATAAACTGTTTATGTCTCAGGGAAAGAAGGTAGTTTTGCATTTGAAGCCAGAAACCAGTGGTAGTCTCCTGCATACTCACAGAGATGGGAAATAGTGGCACTATCTTGCTTGGATGTTTCCATCCCTAAGCCATGGTTCCTTTGTCCTTAAGATAGATGTTAGTGATTTTAAAGCTGGCAAATTCTTACTTAGTTCTTAGGAAGATTTACATACATTGTAGAGAGAAAGAGAAAGAACTTAAAATTATAAATGTATCTTATTATTCCCTAAGTTAGTAACTCATACTCCAGGAGTTGTCAACTAGCATTTATCAGACAGAAATACCACACTGCTGGTGCTGCTAAGTTGTGTAATTTAGCTATGTCTGTGGAACATCTGTACCACAGGCTTTGTATAATCTCTGTCAACATTGGGTTTCTGTGGATGAAATTATATAATTAGCAAAATGCAGGTTAGAAATAGTATCAAAGATGAATGAATTACCTAGAATTTTATAGACCCCATTCCATCTTTACAATAGCACGGCATACACATGCAGAAAGCACTTTGACATGTAATGTTGGAAAGGTTCCCTAGGTTTGAATGCTAAATGGTTAATATTCTCATCCTTTTTCTGAGAATTTCTGGTTGCATAGCCCTATTGGATGGGTAGATGACTGGTGTAACATAAATACAGTCCCATTTGCTTGGGGTGAACTTCCCACAAAGGATGTTTTGAGGTCTCTGAAAAAAGCAAAGACTTTACAGAACATTTAATGCTACTCTCCTGCTAAATGCACCCTTAAAAGTCAGCATGTATGGCAGAAAATGGTTAGTAACTTGCTTTCATTGCCACTTTTTAGTGAGATGCCACTGAAAGAGTAGCTCTCTCACCCAGGGCTACTAGTGACTCCTAAAAATGCCAAGATAACTTAGTATTTGACTTAGTCTAGTTTGGAATGTAAATAATCCTCTTACTGTATTCCTTTATGAACACTATTATATTGATTATCTTTTATGAAAACATGCCACATTTTATTTCATCAGGATTAACTGATGAACATATAAGTAACAACAGTGCAGCAAAGAACATCTTTGTTCACATGTGTTTGAATTTCTCATTATTTTATTGGGTATAATGCCAGAAGTGATATTACTTGTTCAAAATATGATTGTAACTTGTTACAGTGTGTCAAATTATTTTCCAGAATATATGTGACAGTTTATAATCCCTCTATTTGTCTGAAAGGTAGAAAGTTACCTTTACTTTCTCCAAATTATCTTTTCCTTTGAATGTAATGGGAAGGAAACACAAATCAAATCTTCTGACATTTCAGGACAAACTTTAACAACCAACTCTTTCCACTATTTCTGCTCATATGCAAACTGCGTGCGCACAGGGATGAGCAGTCCCCTCTAGGGGACATCACTAGTATGATCAATGAATAATGTAGACACCTGGAGGGAGCAATAGCCAGAAACAGATGCATGGAAGGACATTGAATTCATGGAAGCAAAGTTATTAGTCAGTTCTGAAGCAAGAAATAAGCAGAGCACAAAGGGTAATATCCTATACCAAGAAGTAGATACCTAAGTTGGAAGATGTGCAAGATTTCCTTGCATGCCTTATGAATGGTATTGTTGATTATTCTATTGGGGAAAATTTAAGATATGGCCAATAGAATATTAAGAAAATGTACTTGTAATCATGGATGATGGGGCTGGAGTTTAAGTTAGGCTTGAGGAAAAACCAAGGTCTACTCAGAATAGATTCCGGTTTCACATGCATGTGCTCCCACACATGCTCATGGTACTCATGCCAGCTAAAGGCTGGGCCTTATGTTGAGGGAAATGTGACCCCTCTGTGAGTTATAGCAGTATCTGGTCATGCATTCTCAGGCATAAATTTTGAATTTGTGAATAAATCCCTAATTGATTAATAGAAAGCAAGGCAATGGGATTGAGTACAAAGGGTAGAGTTTAATTTATTTATATTCTTGACTTTTTTAAGTGCTATTTTTATCTGTTAATCTTTCAATTAAAATATATAAAGAAAGTTTTGAGCCAGAAAGTATATAGGAATTAAAGTATTATATTAATAAATAATGGTATATACAAAAGTAAATAATTGGATAATTTAAAAATTCAAAAAGTTTTAGCTTACTTTATATTTTTGTGATAAATATTTAGAGCAGAATAACTGTGGCTACCAAAGAAAAGTCACACCATTAATATACAAAAATACAGTTGGTATCTTTTGGGAAATAATAATGGTATTAGGTTTATAAGAGTAACTTCACCTGAATCTGGACCAGATAAGATAAGTAAATGGCTAAAATATTATTTAAATAATTTGATTAAAAGTAGAAAAACAAGCTGAATTATTCAAATTCTCAAGACATAAGTTAATAAGGAATATGTAGATTTATCTCTGTGACATAAGTTCTTGAGTCCCTTTCTATTTTTCCCTATTTTATTCCTATGATTTTAATTTTTTTTTTTTTTTTCTTTCTTAGCAGGTGTCGTTTCTGTTATGAAATCCATTGGGATTCAGTAAATAAGTATTAACATTACATCATCATTTCCCAAAATATGATAACACCAATTATTTTATGCTTGAACTTATGTGATCTGAAAGATTTGTTCAAATATGCAAATGTTTGCAGAATGAAGACAATAGACAGGGCTAAGAGGAGGAGCTCATTTATATGTAAATGACTCCGTAAAGAAGTAATAGAGCATGTGTTTCTTCATGTTATAAAAAATTTCAACACTCTGAAAAATAGCCTTGTTAAAAGAAATTAGTTGAGGAAAGGAAGATACAATATCTTTATGGGTGAAACAATTGTCTAGCTGTCTGATGTGCATGAATATTCTTCCGAGGACCAATTGCAAACACTCAGCATAACAAGAATACATCAAAGCACTATCATCTGCAGAATATACTGAGCTATCATTTTCCCTTCCAGCAGTTATCTAACTAATGTTAAATGAGTACATGTTTAAAAGTTAGACATCCAATCCAAGGCCTACATTAAAATTGTTTATTAGAAAAATGTATTTACAAAATCGTATAATACTATTGCATTGAAACAGAATGAACATAAAGAAACTTTTGGCTTCTTATTTTAATTAAATTTAATTTTAATTGATATTTACAATAAAAATTGTACATGTCCACGTGATACAATGTGATGTTTTGATTCATGTATACATTGTGTGATGTTTAAATATGGTTAACATCTCTCTCCTTAAACATCTATTAGTTCTTAATCATGAAAACATGCAATATTCTTTATTCTGTCTTTATGAAATAGAGAGTACATAACAATGAATTGTAGTCACCTGACGAAGCAAATGAACTTTTTACTCCTATTTAATTGTAATTTAATATCCATCAATCAAATTTTTTCCATTTTTCCTTCCCACCCACTCTCCCCAGCTCTGCTAAGTACATTCCATTCTCAACTTCCATGAGACCAAATTGTTTTGATTCTGCACAAGTGGGATTGTGCAGTACTTTTCTAGGCCTGGTTTATTTCACTTAACATAATGTTGTCACCAAACACAGGGTTTCATTTTTTTATGACTGAATACTATCCCCTTGGGTATTTGTATCACATTTTCTTTATCCATTCATCATTTGAGGAACATTTAGATTCTTTCCATTTCTTGGCTATTGTAAATGATGTTGCAATGAGTATGGTAGTGCAATTATCTCTTCAGCTTACTGATTTCATTTCCTTTGAATATATACCCAGTATAGGATTGTGGAATCCCTTTTGATTTTCATGAGGAATCCCCATACTCTTTTCCATAATAGCTGTACTAATTTATATTTCCTCAGAATGCAAATATTCCCTTTTTTTCATATTCTTTCCAGAATTTTGTACTTTAATCTCTTTGATAATAGTCATTGTTATTGTTTAGATGTGGTATCGCCCAAAAGCTCATTTGTGAGACAATGCAAGGTTTGGAGGAGAAATGATGGGGTTATAGCTTTAAACCTAATTAGTGAATTAATCCCTGATGAGATTAATTGAGTGGTAACTGGAAGCAGATGGTATGTGCCTAGAAGGAGTGGTTCATTGTGTGTTGGCCTATGGGGTATATATATTTGTTATCTGACAAGCAGAGACCTCTCTCTCTCTGCTTCCTGATCCTCATGTGAGCTGTTTCTCTCTGCTACACTCTTCTGCCACGATGTCCTGCCTCACCTTGAGCCCAAAGGATTGGAGCCTGCTGTCTATGGATTGAGACCTTTGAAACTGTGAGCCCCTAAATAAACTTCTCCTCTTAATGTTGTTCTGGTGAGATCTTTTACTCACAGTAACAAAAAAACTGATTAAAATAGTCATTATGACTGGGGTGAGCTGATACATCATTGTGGTCTTAATCTGCATTTCCATGATGAGTTATGATTTTGAGCATTTTTTCATGTATCTGAGGGTCATTTGTATGTCTTTTCTTGAGAAATGTCTTTTTATTACTTTGCTCACGTTTTCATGCTTCTTATTTTTAAATTTTTTTTTGCTATTGAGTTGAGTTCCTTATATATTCTGAATATAATACCATATATAGAGATTTCAAACCTTTTCCCATACAGTATATTTGTCTCTTCACTCTATAGTTGTTTCCTTTGCTAGCAAAAGTTTTTTAGTTTGATGTAATACTATTTGACTTATTTTTACTTTTGTTTCCTGTACTATTGGGGTGGTGTTCTGAAATTTCTTGCCTGGATCAATGTCCTAAATCATTTCTTTGATTTTTTTTTCTCCCAGTAGTTTCATGATTTCAGGTCTTAAATGTAAGTCTTTAATGCATTTTGAGTTGATTTTTATCACTGGTTAGAGATGGAAGTCTAGTTTCATTCTTCTGCATATGGAAACTTAATTTTCTCAGCACAATTTATTAAAACAATGGTCCTTTCTCCATTGTATCCTTTTAGTGTATTGATTGAAAATCAGTTAACTACTGATATGTGGGTTTATTTCTAAACTCTCAATTCTGTTCCATTGGTATATATGTCTATGTTTATACCAATACCATGCTGTTTTGGTTACTAATGTTTTGGAATATATTTTTTAACTTCTTGCTTTTTTCTTTTTGCTCAAGATTGCTTTGATTCTTTGTTCTGTGTGAGTGTGTGTGTGTGTGTGTGTGTGTGTGTGTGTGTTTCCATATATGTTTTATAATTATGTTTTCTAGTTCTGTGAGGATTGCCATTGGTTGATCTGTAGTGCACTGAATCTCTAAATCACCTGAGTAGTACAGACGTTTTAGAAATATTGACTGTTCCAGTCCATGAACACAGGATATCTTTCTAAATTTTTTGTTTTCTCTTTGGTTTCTTCCATCAGTGTTTCATAGTTTTCACTATAGAGATCTTTTCTCTTTTGTGTCAATTTATTCTTAGGTTGGTTGGTTTATTTGTTTGTTTTATAGCTATTTTAGATGGAATTGATTTCTTGATTCTAATTTTATATAATTTGGTGTTGACACACAACAGTGCTATATAGATTTTGTATGTTGATTTTGTATGCTACAACTTTTGTAAGTTCATTCATTTGTTCTAATAGCTATTTTGGTGGAGTCTTTGAACATTCTATACATAAGATCATGTCATTTGCAAACAGTAACAATTGATAATTTGATTTCCACTTTTCCAAATTGAGTGACATTTCTTTCTTTCTCTAACTGAATTACTCTGACTAGAACTTCCGGTACAATGTCAAATAAAAGTGGGGGAAATAGGCATTCTTGTCTTGTTCTATGTTTTATAGAGAAAGTTTTCAGTTTTTTTTTTCCTTTTAGTACATTAGCTGTTAATTTATAAATAGTCTTTATTATGTTGAGATATCTTTCATATGTACTAGTTTATTCAGCATTTTTATCATGAAAAGGTGCTGAATTTTATCAAATGCCTTTTCTATACCTAGTGAGATCATCACATGGTATTTGTCCTTCATTCTTTTGATGTGAAATGAAACATTTATTGATTGGTAGTTTATTGATTTGCATTAGGCAATTTGCAATCCTGGGAAGAATCCAAACTGATCATGGTGAATATCCTTCTAATGCCCTGCCACTGGGTTCAGTTTGCTAGTAGTGTTTGAGGGATTTTATTACCTTGTATTTTTCTTTTTTTCATTGTGTCCTTGCCTGGTTTTAGTATTAGGATAAGATAAGAGAGAGAAAAAAAATCTAACAATGAATTCTATGCTTGCATTTAATTTTTTCCCAAATTTCAAATTTTCTACAACCCATATTAACCTTCTATGTTGACTCTCTAGAAAATAATGTAATTATTTTTACTTGTTTGGTTCTAAAGATATGAATGACTTATGTACTATGTCTACAGCATTAAAACATTCTGAATTTATCAGTGTAATTACTCTTATCAGTGAATTTTATGCTTTTTGATATTTTCTTTTTACTCATTCATGTGTCTTTCAATGTGAACTTCCTTTAGCTTTTCTTGTAGGACAAGCCTGGTAGAGATGTATTCTATTTCTTCATCTAAGAACATCTTCATCTCTTATCTCTTTTCATTTCTGAAAGATAACTTTGATGGGTACAGTATTCTTGTTTAACTTTTTTCCCTCTTTAGTACTGTGAAAACGTTGTGCTGAACCCTCTGATTCTATAACATTCTGCTGAGATGTCTGTGTTCAAAAAAATTGGTATACTTTTCAGCTCCCATTCTTTTCATCCTCTCTCCTAGTGTCTTAAGAGTCTTAAGAATCAGTCTATCCTACTTTGAATGGACTAAGTGGGTGGTAACTGCAGGCAGGTGTGGTATGGCTGTAGGAGGTAGGTCACTGAGGTATGCCCTTGGGGGTTATATTTTGTCTGCCTGGCTCCTCCCTCTGTCTCTACTTCCTGGTCACCATGAGGTAAGCAGCTTTCCTGTGCCATGTTCATCCACCATGATGTTCTGCCTCACCTCAGACCCAGAGCAATGGAATTGATGACCAAATACTGAACTTCTGAAAGCATGAGCCAAAATAACCTTTTTTAATTCTAAGTTGTTATCAGGCATTTTGGTTACAAAAATGGGAAGTTGACTAACCCATTTATATTCAATGCTCACAGCTCTTAATGAAGAAAAGCAACACAATGATTCTCTCAGAAATTTAAAAATATGTCTATCAAGAAGTTATAATACCATAAAATATTCTAAGAAAGGGGAAATATTGGATTAATTTGACACAAACCTATGAAAGTTGAGTAAGATCAAGAACTGAATGAAACCAGAATGAAATTAAAAGTGAATGTGTTAGATCTTGATACAGAAAGATTTTCTTTTGAGATACTAATAGCATAGTATTTTATCTTCTCTATTGGCACTGCACAGTGAGAGTATTTACCTAACACACATACACATGCACACACACACACACACACACACACACACATAATACATGTGTATGTTACACGTAGATATATTTTTAAAATTGATTTCACTTTCAGTTTGAAGTCCCCAAGAGTGTCAGGATATTTAATATTCAGAGCTACTTGAGGAAATAGAAATACAGATCTCTATTCCTCCTCTCAGTTCTGCTTAATTTGATTCTTGGAGATAAACCTAGGAATCTGCATTTTGGTGAGCAGATAGTACAATTCCAATACTGGTGGCACATATCATAGTTTAAAAATTAAAGAAGGAACTTAATTTGTATTACTGAAAAAGTGTACATAGTAAAAATGTTGACTATATAAAATATTGACATAATTACCAGAACTTGGGAATCTAAACTAGAAAACATGAAAGGAAGAATGAGTAATAATATCCCCATGTCAGAGCAGAGTGGTGAAATTCGTTGTCTGGAAGAGATGAATTAAAAATCAGTGGCGTATGGATATTAAGTTACATTGATGACCAAAAGAAATCAAAAGAAATTAAAGAATATAACAAAGAAAAACAGCAATTGCTTCTGAAAAGGAGGATGGTACTGGTGATAGAGGAGTAAAAGCTTTACTTTTATACCATTCTGTAGAGTTTGCTTTCTAAATTGTGGATGTACTACTTTGGTTTAAAATTTTTAATATTTACTATGTTGTACATTTTCTGCTTTCTTGAATTTTTACAGATACAAGTATAGTTTTATTTCATTACTGCATTTTACTGTAATAATGTCTCTATCTTCAGCCTAACCTTTTGCAGAGTGTTACCATTTATGCTATTCCTATCAACTCCTTTTGTCTTTTCCTTTTTTGCTTTTTAAACTGTGGTTTATTTTGGAGGAAGAAGAGAAATATATTGTTTGATAAGATGACGAAAAGTTTTGAAGACGATATCTCAAAACTTTCTAAGAATAAAGTGTGATAATTTTTGTTCCTAGATTTGATAAAGTGTAGCACTTCCTCTCTTTCTACATTGAAAGAAATCTGTTGCAGTTTCTTCAGTTTTTTGGTAAAAAATACTAACTAATCTCTTTCTATTGTTAAGATGTGTTATTTTACATAACTGATGACATAATTTCCCTTCCAAAAAGTCCTTACCAATTAATTGCTCTCTCCACTCTTTGCCACTTACCGGGCCTGATTTAAGAGCAGTAAATTCATTTTGCAAGGTTTTTACTTCCTTGTTCAGATTAGAAGGGCTGATGGTGATGACCTTGCTTTGAAAAATATTTTTGGAAACTGGTTTACGAAATCCATGTTCCCCTGTGTGCTACAATAGGTATTTTTAAAATTTATTTTTTGTATTGTTGTTTTAGGATATTGTGTATTCTTTACCCTATATCGAGACCTTTAAAAGTGAATATTCAAATGAAATGTCATTGTCATTCAATCAAGTTAATTCTGAGATTTTGAAAAATAACATTAAAACACATAAATTAAAAAATATAGTAAATTACACAACTGACTTGATTTTACAATTCTAGGTCTAACATAATTTGTGATTACTCATTGAAAAAATATAATTTATAACATAGGTTAACATTGCTTCATTTTAGCTCTATCTCTTGATATTCTTCCTTTCCCTTATTTTTCATTTGTCCTTCTTTGTTATTGAGAGGAAACATAGCATGTGGTTGCATATACTTACTTTTCAAAAGATCTCCTTAAAGCAAATATTGTCTCTGCTCCTTCTTGGCTGTGAGACAGTGGGAAAGCTGCTTAATATATTTAAGCGTTGGTCTCTGTAGTTCTACAAAAGGGTTATTAGTGGTATCCAACCCGTAGAATTTTGAAAAGAACTAAAGGAAATAATTTGAATATTGCAAAAGGTATATGGTCTGGTACCTAATAATTATTAGCTATCGTAGTTGTTATAACCTTTTTAAAACTGTTCCTGAATTAGAAATAAATGTAACTATTTACATCTCTATGCACATATATTAATGTATGCAACACTCATATTCATCTATACACATATGCATATAAGTTCATATATATGTGAACCACAAACAGTTTGACCATTGCATATAAATGGTCTCTTTACACTTTTTCTTTCTGTTTTATTCTAATAAATCCAATATAGCCAGCTTTAAGAGAAGCTGACTGCTTGGCATCCAGCAGAGAACATATATCCAGGATAATACTCACAGCTTGCTGTAAATGCATGTCTATGAACACAACCTGATCCAAACATAAAGCATGTTTTGTGGAGAAATATAGGAAATGGAATGAATAATGGAAAATATAAGTATAGTGTAATCTGTCTAGAAAAAGAGGAAACATGTGCATGGAATACTATTCAACTGAAGGCTGAGACATGATCTGTCAAAATGTACTCCATGTTCTCATCTGAGGTTCAAATAGCACTCTATTCTTAGAAATTCCTTTTATTTGAAGTGTCTCCTCTTCCCACACAGTTCAGTGAAATCACTTTTCTTTTGTGAGAATAAAATGCATGGTCCTGGAAAGCATGTTCTTACTATCATTTGTTTGAACTAACTGTAACTATCCAAATTAAAATTTAAGTTGACACCAACCAGATTCCTCTTTTTCTTATCACTTTCCTGTTCATTTTTCTTCTTGACTTACTTTTCTTTTCCCCTCTCCACATTTTCATGCAATTTCTAGTGCTCACTAGGGGAGTATATGTGTGCACAGTTGTGCCTCTGATCACCACCCACCAATTTCTACATTTGTATTTGGAGAAGGTAAATAAGCAAAATGATATGTGGGAGAACTGATTTCCAATGTTATTACCAATTCCAAAAAAATTACAATTTATTAACCCTGACAAAGATTTAGACCTCTTTTATCAGTAAGAGAAAAAAACATAAGCAAACTGTTGGATGTGGGAATACACCTTCAACAATCAAATTCTTAAATAAACAGAGTGCTTTGAGTTTTTCACTATCCATCTACCACATACCACTCAGAAGTCATTGCTCTCAAGATGATTGAAAACGAGAATCCATTACCCTACAAAGACACAGGGCAATTAAAAAACATCAACTCATTTGTATCTACCATCTCCAATTTCAAGTCTCCTTCCTCTTGTTATCAAGTCAGTGGCAAAATTCCTAGATGCTAATTTATATTGTCTCAAACTGAAAATTTTGAGAAGTCTGACACCAGCATACTGGATTGCAGACTAGTGGCCAAGATACAAAATGTGTGGAGAATTTAAGGAGAAGAAAAAGCTGCTTGTAACTATGGCTCAGAAATCTAAGCAAGATTGCAAAAAGCATCATTCTAAAAGTTGTCATTGAAGGCATTTTCCTCCTACTATATGAGAATGTTAAAATTAAGAGAGGAACAGTGCTGCAAACACTAGCAACAGAGGAAGGATTGAGTTTTCCCTATATTGGAGATTTTGAGAGGGTATTCCAAATAGAGAACTGAAAGTCTGAATGAGATTGGTGCATGAGTTCTTGATTTTCTTGGTCAATTAAAAGATAATTACCATAACTTGATAAAGGATATATAAATAAGACATTTATTTACTGATTTTAATTTATTTTCATTTTAAATTTATTTTCATTTACTATATACTCTATGGTCGCTGGTATAAAACACCTTTCAAATGAGTGACCTAATTATATTTCAAAAAATAATATTAATATTTAGTATCTTAAGCCTCCAATAGTCCCATAATAAGAACTATATAATAATCTTAATATAAGGATTATTTCAAAGTGGAGCAATATGTGTAATAACAACACTTCACCTATTCAAAAATCAACCGCAAGTGTCAACCCAAGTTTTTGAACTAGATTTGATAGATATAAACCAAGTTTTTAGCTGAAAATATTACAGGGCTGGTGTATTCTGGGAAACTGAGGCAGCATGAAGCGCCCCCCCCACACTCAAACCCCAAATCTTGTGATCAAATCAGAAAGTTTTCATACATGTCACTCAGAGCAATAGGACATGAGTTTATTAGAAGGGATGGGAAAGGGAAAAAGGGGAAAGTGGGTCCTCTCAGAAAGGAGGGGATAGCATATGCCTGTACTCTATCTAGTCTTATTGGGGGCTTCAGATAATATTCCAGAGAGCTCACCCAGGCCCATCTCTTGACTTTTGACTGACAAGAAGATGACATCAGACTTTCAAGTCCCCAGTGCTATGACAACTCTAGATCACTTTGGCCCAGGCTGACCAGATTCTAATTGGATTCTTAAGCATAAATTCTTACAGATTTCATCGTTAGGAGGAATTATCCTTCTCTCTCTGAGTTCTAGGATCTGGTATATGGAAAGGATCACAAACCTCTCCACCTTCAGGGTTACTTGGATTCCTGTTATCAACATTTTTGGGAGCCTGCATTTCTCATGCAGATAACAGGTAGTTGTGAGGAATGTGACATATTCTGTCCACTCAAGCCAGACAGGGCTGCAGGTAAATTGCTTCTTAGAAAAGAAAATATGTGGGGTCAGCACAGTGGTCCCATTTTATAGAATGGTTCCCTTAATTTGTGTTTCTACCACTCACATCTGCCTGTCTCCTATCAAAAGGAAACCTTCATTTTTAGTTTTCTCACCAAGATAAGATTTCTTCCTTTTTAAAAATTTTAAAAACTTTTATCCACTGCACATTTGGATTGCATGGTGTAATTAATCACTTCTGCATTGTATTATAACCCCACACTCAAATTTTAAGTTATGTGAAGTTAAGCAGAGCCTCCCTTCTTATTCTCCTATTCAAATGCTGTGACTCAAATTCAAGCGTTTCAAAAACAATTGTGGTTAAACATGTAACAGAAGTTACCATCTCAATCACTGTTGTGCGTGCAGTTCAGTAGGGTTAAGTACATTCACAATGTTGGGAGACAGATCTCCAGAACTTTTTTGTAAATTTGCAACTCTCTACCTATCAAACAGCTTCCCTCTCTCCTTACAGACTCAAGTTTTACAGGCAACACTGTAATTGGAAGCTGTCGATTCAAAGCTTGAGTGAAAGATTCCCACAGCTGTGATTATTGACAATATTAAAGTTGTCTTTTACCATTTTTTCCCCCAGTGAGAACTGAAGGTTCTAGTGCTTATGCCAGTTCATTGACAAAGAATTAGGTAATACATATTATTGATTTTTGGTTTTATAATCTGTGAATGAGTATCTTTTTTAAGGTTAACTACTTGGTGGGTATTAGTGAAATTAAAAAGACTGAAATATTTTCTCCTGAAAGGTAAAACTATGAAATATTCACATTAAAACACTGCCTGTATTTTACCTGTTCATTAACAATTTCTGAGGAAATGCTGTTTTTATCCTACTATTATGGTAAGAATAAAAAAATCCCATGATTTTCTGAAAATAAAAACAAACTCATCATTCTAAAATATATTTTCAGCCTTGATATGTCATGACCTTATAGAAACTGGAGCTCTTATTGAGACCTCAAGATGTCAGTAATTCTAAACAGTCATTTTGAATATATTTGGAGACTTGCAGTCAGGAAGACAATTGAGTAAGGTTGAATGTCTAAGGGGCCATAAATTTTTCCAATACTATAGGAATTCTAACTAAGAAATTTTTTTCCTTTATTTCTTTCTTTCGTTTCTTTCCCTTCTTCCTTTCTTCACATTTTACCATTCTTTCCTTTTTCTGCTATCTTCTATTTTTTTTTCCATAATAGTTTAGGGGAAAAACAGAAACAAATTAACCTAAACAATCATGGCAAAATCAACTCCTTTGAAACTGAAACTCTAATCAGCTTAATGGAAATATTTTTCAAGTAAATTTCAAACTACAGTGTTCATTTATTACCTCCACAAGACCTCTAGGATTCACAAAGGGTGAATCATGTAAAAGGCAGACACAGGATGGGTTCAACTGTAAATGTTCATATGCTTCACTTAGTCTCCATCAGACATTAGGAAATACTAAATGTTCCATTAGTGATAGTAAGAGAAACTCAGTGTTCTACTGGTCATTGTCTGAGCCAAAATCAATAAAAGTGGAGACACAAAGATCACTGAGTCCCCTCTGCTCTTAAAGAGCTTAATATTAGGTTAGAATATATGGAAAGAATATAGGACCCACTGAAAGTATGTAGTGGATAAAAATAAAGTGCTACAGTTCCAAAGCATGCAAAATACAATATAAGTTGGTGGTAGGAGATAAGAGAGATACTAATTAGACAAAGTATTTATTAGTAGTAACTTAGAATAAAAAAAATCTTAAGTGGAATACTATGGCAAAAACTTTCATGATGATCCATAACAACTGAAAGCAAAGTTTTAAAAATAATGCAGTATTTACTAGCCGAAGATTTAACTTATCTCAATTTTTCTGTCTTTCTCTATGAAGTAAATGTTCATAGTATCTGCCTCATGTGATTTTACTAAAGTTAAGTAAGGTGATGAATAGAAGTCACTTAGTAAAGGCGTGGTACATGGTGAATGCTGGTTTTTTTTTTTTTTAATGAATCTTTTAAGAAACGACAGGAAGCATTATAAATCTGAGGACTATCTCATAATGAATTTTGTTTGGATCTTGTGAACAGGTAAAAGGAACGAAAGATAAAGTACTCCACAGAAGGCAGAGACAAGAATCTAATTTGAGCTCTTCTGGGAAAAGAAAATTAAGTATTTATTTTTATTAGATTAGGGTGTCTACTTCTTTTTCCATTTCCAGATGTAGGATTTTCTTGTACAGTGTTTCATTAAAAAATTCTATTTTTTATGGTAATTCTTCTTTGAAAACAGAAAAAAAAAAAAACCCACCCTGCATATCTGGTCTCTTGTCACGGTTAATAAAAATATGTGTATCATTTCTATGCTAAAATCAGAATATTTTGCCATATGGATCATAAAAACTGAACTGATTGTCTAATTGTCATCAGACAAAATTCTGGTCATTATTAAGTAAACAAGCAAGCATTAATAATTGAAAAACTTTGACTAAATATTTCATTTAAACCTTCAACTTCTTAGTGAAGCAGGAATATCATTTACAGCTTGAGTTGTTCCTCAGAGATCATTTAAAAGTTCTTGAAATTTTTGTTTAATTTATTTTATGGCCATATATTTTATATTTTATATTAAAATGTAATAATCTCCCCACCACGCACTATCATGCATTAACTATTGTCTTCAGGCATACAGAATCACTTATACAAACTATATTTTCCCCAATATTCTATTGGAAATATTATTCACTTTTTTCTCACTCAAAATTATTTTGAGCTAGATATGGTGCATGACTGTAATACTAGCAACTTGAGAGGCTGAAGCAGAAGCATCTTAAGTTCAAGGCCAGCCTCAGCAACTTTGCGAAACCTTGTCTCAAAATAAAAAATAAAAAGGACTGGAGATATAACTCAGTAGTAAAGTACCCCTGGGTTTATTCCCTAGCATCAAGAAGAAACAAAAAAGAAAGTATCTTAAAAGATAAATAAATATATGGCATTATTCTAGGAATATCTTTTAAAACATTTTAATAATGTATCACTTTGTATTTTCAATGCACCTAATAAAAAATAAAATGTTATACATCTGAGAATTGGCCAATAGGCACAGATTACTGTTAAATTATATTTTATAATGACTTCTCTGAGAAATTTGATTCAAATGAATCCTGTCGAAGATCTTTTGAAAAGATCCCAATCTTCCAGAGGAAGTTTATCTTTGGCTGAGGATACCCCCATGGTAAAGAAATGAATTTCTATCATAATTCCTTTGAAGAGGTGAATAACTCAGTGAGCATTCAGCCACATCTGTAGGTTGCTGTCAATGTACAGTTCATAAGTTCAGTGGGATGTTCAAAATGTCTGAATGAAAGAGAGTCTACCCACCAGAAGGTAGTTATTCCTTCTATGTGATAGTCTTGAATTCTATGATGTTCTTTTTTCTACTAAAACACAGATAATCCTTAATTGCAATTATTTGATTACCTGCTCATTTACCTTCCGGAGTTAATGATCACCCTGCAATGTACATGCACTATGATGAATATAATAAATAAAGGTAAAGTGGGAAAAGGTGAAAGAAAACGAACTTTCAGGAAAGTAAGACTGCTTGATGTGAGTATTGTTTTAAACATGGACACTTAGAAATGATGGTCATATGTTTGTGTACCACCAGTTGATGTATAGATTTACTGCAAAATAAAATGTAAGTTTAAGAGTAGTTTAATGTAAGAAAGTAGATTTAAAAATATTAAACATTTTTGGTAGTATTTGTAATCATCAGTAATGCATATGGAGAAGAAGAAATTTCCAAAATAATGAGGCCTGAGAAAAAGAAAAGGGAGTAAAAACGAAGGCCATGCATTCGCAACTTACATCTCCCAAGACGAATGTTTTCCAGATGCTGGTTGCAGGCAGAGGATGTTTTATCATCCTCAAAAGAAAACAGTCTCTAGGAGGCGTTATCTCCTCCAAAGCAAAATCCTTTTTAGGCACTGTCCACAGACCTTGACGGAAAGGGACCACATTCCTGACTAAGCAAAGTTGACATATGTTCACTAGACCACCCCTTAAAATAACCTATATAAACTCGGTCCCTTTCTTTGTTCAGTGGCTCATTTTCCACCAGGAGAGTGGGTCCACGGGCACCATTTCATCCCCCTGAATAAAAAGCTGAGATGACACATGAGGTTTGCATCCTGCCCTCTTTTTGTGCTAACAATCAGAGATCAGCTCACCAGTCGTTCCATGTACGTTAAACTACATTCTGAACCTTAAAAGAAGAAAAATCTAGAGACTATGATCATTTTTTAAAAATGAATGCCTGCATTAGAGCTTTTATAATATCAGACTATTATTTGTGTTTTGGCTCCCTTGTGACAGGAAAAGAAATCTATTGTATTGTGTACTTATGTATTCATTTATTTATTTTTTAAAAACTTCCTTATTTACTTTCCTGGTTAGACACTCAATACAGTAAAAGAGTTTATTTGCCCTCTTTCCATACTTTCTGTTTTCTATGTAGGCTTCCAGAAAAATTAAAATTAAATATAGTTGGCATATACTGAGAACATACAAAAAGTCCCTTGACAAAAGCAGAGGTGTTTTTAAGATAGGAAGCAGTGTAGACATGTGACCTTGGATGTTAATTGCTAGGAACTTTAAAGAATGTTAGAATCTTGATGTTTAGGATTGAAACTGGAAGAAAATTAGGCATTCTTATTTGTGGTACTTATTATAAAAGATTTTTAGTACTACTGTATATAATTTATAAATCAACATATATACATATATATTTGGGGCTTGGTTGTTCTTTATTAATATTTTTATAGAGGAGTTAATAAAAATATTTAGCTATCTTTATGTGCAAGGTTATGCTCACTACTACATACAGATTAGAGAGTGACTAGGATTGTATTGTAAGAATGAATTCCAGAAAAAAATTGTCATGATCCAGTTATACTTAAATTATATTTAATATAAATATCATTTAAATGTATATTTGTTTTTTTTCCCTGGCTAATGCATAATTGCTGCTGCTTCTGCTGTTATTTGGTGATGATGACAAGTATGATGAGAGTAATGATGGCTGTTTCTTGAGAATGCTTCTTTCCTCTCCTGAAAGATATGAAATCAGTATGCTTTGGGCCTTTATTTGCTTTATCCATAATTGATAAATACTGATGAAAAATGGGGGATTATTGGCTCAGCACTTTTCTTGGGAATGTATCTACTCAGTAAGATCACAAGATTTCTATTCTTTAATGCCACAGGTTAATACAAAGGCCTAATTACAAAATTCTGGAACTTCGGAATTCTGGCCCATAGACCAATATAATTAATAATGTCCTGTTTTCAATACAGGCCTCAGTTTTTTTTTTTTTTTTTTCTTGAAGTGTTATGTTCACGTCATTACTCCCCAGATGACTGAGTGCTGTACACTGGATCTTCTCTTGAGAATCCAGCAGTGATTATATGAATCTAATCTGAATAAACTCTGAGAGAAGACGGGCACAAAATTCCACCTTAGTTCCTCTTCATTTGACATTCTGACCTGAATTAGGAAGGCACAGACTGCAGGGACAGAAATGATTTGACATTCTGAAAAAAAAAAAACAAGTGGTGTGAATGTTTGTAGCCTTATTGAGTATAGACTGTCTATATTAGGTTTCTGTTACTGTTTTAGATAATTACCGTAAATTTAGTTGTTTATAACAACACGAATGGAACATCTTAGAGTTCTGGAGGTAAGAAGTTCTAAAAACAAGGTGTCACCAAGACAGAAATCATTCTGGAGACTCCAGGAAAGAATGCATTCCCTTGCCTTTTCTAGCTACTCCAGGACACAGATATGACTTCATTTGTGTTCTCTTTCCAAATCAAACTTAGTGGAGTGGCTTCTTCACATCTCTTTCTCTGACCTCTGCTTTTGATCATTTGCTTACCTCTTCAAAGACTTGTGATTGTATTGGGCTCATCCAAATAATCAAGGATGATTTTCCTATTTTAAGATTCTTAATTTAATTTTAAGATTCTTATTTCCTATTCTTATTTTAAGATTCTTAATTTAATTTAATTTTTTTTTTTGCTATGTAAATATTCACAAGTTTCAGGAATTAGGATGCAGGCACCATTGGAGGACCATTGTTCTATCTGCCCCACCAGTGCATAATAGGATGTTAAATAATTTGAGTCATTTCTTATGAATAGTCTTAAAAGAATAGTAGAATATATAAATGAAAAAAATGAATTAAGGTTATTAAAATATTCAACTTAATTACTGTATCTGAACTTTTTATTTGAAATAATCTTACATTTACAAACACATTATAAGTACAAATCAAAGATTTCCTGTATATTCTTCATTTGTCTTCACTAAATGATTGCATTTTACATAAACATATATAATTATCAAAACTAGAAAATTATCACTGGTCCAAATTATTAGACTTATGTTTTATTTTTCCCACTAATATCCTTTTTATGCTCCAGGATCTTATGGAATATCCCACATTTCAATTAGTAGTCATGTCTCATTAGCATCCTCTAAGATTCTCAGTAGTTTCTTTATCTTTCAGGACTTTGATATTTTGAAGAGTGTTTTTCAATTAGGTTGTAGTCTATCCCTTAGTGTTTGTCTGATGCTTTTTTATGATTAAATTCAGATATGATGCCATGCCCTTCTCAGTACATTTTATCAGAGAGTAAATGCTATCAAAATAACTTGCTTTTGATAATGTTCATTTTGATCACTTGGTCAAAGTGGTATCTGACAATATCTACACTCTAAAGTTTCTGTGTCCCCTTTTAATTAAAACTATGTGTGATCTACCAAATAACACAAGTTCCATAGCATCTAATAGTCTAAATAAAAGGCTTTACTTTCTTTCTTTAAAAAAAATATAATTCTACTTTTTTATTTCACACTAATCACTAATTACTCATTTTTATTATCCAGGTAGGTATGTATTTATGTTTATAAATGAGGGAAGGGTTGTTAAAAATATAGGGACATACTGTACCTGGTGGTACATACCTGTAACACCAGAGGTTTGGGAGACTGAAGCAGGAAGTTAGCAAAATAAAAGCCAGTTTCAGTAACTTAGCAAGGCCCTGTGTCTCAAAAAAAAAAAAAAAAAAAAAAAAAATTAAAAATTAAAAAGTGCTGGGGATATGGTTCTGTGGTTAAGTACTCCTGGGTTCAATCCCTGGTACCAAAAGAAAAAAGAAAAAAAAGAAATGCAAAATAATAGTGAGCTCAGAGATTGGTTAAAATTGGAGTATAGATAGAAAAGTACTTGGTAAATAAAGTCCTTTTAATTATTCCAGAATAACTTTCACCCTAAATTTTAGAATTTAAAATTGGTAATCATATTTTTATATTCATATGTTTCTACTGTCCTTATCTTTAAACAACTTGATTAGCTTTAATCAATTTTAAACAACTTCTACATAGTTACCCTCTAATTCCTAGTAAAAAAATAATCTGTTATATTTCATTATTTTAGTTTTTACATTTATGCATTATACTACTCAATAAAGGATATGAAATTCTTAAAAGCAGGTTACATTTGTGTGATTCTTAGTATTTCTCTTTTGTCTAACATACAATGGAAACGTTTTTACAAAGATTCTATAATTATTTGTTGACAGATGAACATTAATTTAGAAAATTATTTTAAGATGTACTACGAATATTAAAATGATGTAGGAAAATAGGCTAAAGAAATGCATAGGTGGGCATGTGATAACAATTGTTTATTCAGCATAAAATATTTTACATAAATATTTGCTTAATGAATTAATAAATAAGTTAATACATGCCAGTACTTACAAAAGTCTTTACTAGTAGCATATGAATTAAATATCTTCAAGAGGGGCAAATAATGAGCAAGTCTTAAAAATTTTGAGCATATGGAACTCTCTTTTGACAAATATAAAAAGTGAAATTTAGAAATCTTTAGACAAAATTATGCATACATTTATTGGAGGCTATTTAAAATCTGAATTAATGCAGTATTAGGGAGGGTAAGAATATGTTAATCACTAAGAGGCCTTGAGGCATTGAAAATTAGGTATGATGGGAGTGGAACAAAGAATAAAATAGAAGAATGAAAGTGGATAAGATAAACCTGAAAATGAGGACTGCTTCCTCCCCACTATAGTGTCCAAGTGAATTGGTCAAAAAATATAGTTTAACTTTTCACTTACCCGTTATGGCCACTTATTCCTGCTTCAGTACTCTGACGAGTTAGTCAAGTTTGCAAAAAAATATAAGCTATTTTTCTTTATGGAAAGTCTAAAAGCATTTGAAAAATGGTCTCTCATATGCAAAGAATAACAATTCCTCTATTGTGAAATTGAAAATATATATCTAGACTGACCAAGAAAAAGGGAGGACACAAATCATAGAAAAAGGTGAAAATGGATCATCTCTAGCAAGCTTATATAAATAAAAAGGACTATGAAAGTATATCATACACAACTGTATGCTAACACCTTACATACTGCATATGAAGTGGATATAGAAAGACCTAGGCCAAACTGACTCAAGGAAAAATAAAAAATCTGAAGTGATCAAAACTTTCCCACTAAGAAATGCCTGGGTACAGCTAGTTTCACTTCTGAATTCTATTGTAGGTATATAAAATTGAAAGCCAGTCATTCACAAATCCTTTCAAAAATAGAAGAGAATCGAACACTTATGAACTCATTGTATAAGGTCTGTATTATTCAAGTACCAGAAGAAGAAAGAAAACCCCACATCAGTGTCTCTTATGAATATAGATACAAAAATCCTTAAGCGAATTCAAGCAAAACTAATCCAATAATGTATAAAAATTATTATGCTCCATGATCAGGTAGAATGTATTCCTGGAATACAAGTTTTGCCATCAGAAAATCCATTAAGACATTACATTACATCAAGATGAAAAAAGGACAAAAATTACATGGCAGAAAAAAAGCAAAACGCAATTGTAACAAAATCTATAACACCAAGATAAATACTCTCAAGAAAATGAAAAGAGCAGGAAACTTCCTTAATCTGATAAAGGGTAGCACAAGAAACAAAAAACAAATTAAACAAACATGAGCAGGTGATGTTACACTTATAGGAAAAAGACTTCCTACTTTTCTCCTAAGATTAGGAAGAAGATAAAGATGTCCATGCTTCACTCCATTCAACATGAAATCAGAAGTTCTAGCCAGGGAAATTAAGCAAACACTTGGAATAAAATTATTTAAGACATCACTTTTTTCAGGGGCACGTCTCTTTTTCAGATTTATTTTTATTTTTTTACTTTTTTATTTGACACATAAAAATGAAACATATTAATGGGATACCATGTGAAGTTTGATACATGTATGTATTCTATTGTGTTCAAATCAGGATAAGCTATCTCCTCAAATATTTATCCTTTCTTTGTGGTAAAATTATTAAAAATCCTTTTTTTGAACTTTTTTTGAAATATTTGATAAATATTTGCAATCTGTAGTGACTTTGCTGTGTGACAGCACACCAAAACTTATTCTATCCAGCTGAAACTTAGCATTCATTTATCACCTTTCTGGTGCCTCCCTCCACCCCACTCACCCCAGCTTCTGGTAACCACTATTGTACTCTAAACTTCATTGAGATCAACTTTTGCTGTATTTCATATTGAGTGGTAGGAAAAATGACCATCATTTCAGTTGATTTTATTTTTAATTTTTGAGACATTTTATGGGTATCGTATCAACTATTCTGGATAACTACAAGTTCTGTAGCCTTCAAATATAATGTTCTATAGATCTCTACTAGATCGGTTTGGTGTAGGATGCAATTTAATTCTGTTCTTTTTTGTTGTTGTTAATATTTTGTCTGGATAATCTGAGCATTGCCAAAAGTGAGATCTTCAAGTACCTTTCTGTTATTGTATTGAAATTCATTTCTCCCATTAGGTCTACTAATATTTATTTTATATGGACTGGGGTTCTGACTGGATTCTTACGTATATTTATATTTGCTATTTTAATTTTTTTTTCTTATTGATTGACACCCTTGTATCTCATTTACTTCTTTTTATTTAAAGTCTATTTAATTTACATAAGTATTACTTACTTTGGGTTCCATCTGCATGAAATATCTTTTTACTGTTAGTCAATTTTTATTGCTATAAAATATAAGAGTAGGTAATACAGTAAAGAAAAAGCTTTATTTGGTTCACATCTCTGGAAACTAATGTCCAAATATGATACTGCTATCCCTGATGAGGGACTCCCTGTGTCCTATCATGATAAATGGCAATGTGGCAGGAATGACATATAAGAGGGAGAGATCACAGGATTAGAAAGGAAGCCAAATAGCAAGAACAAGGACTAATTTGCATCACATGAGAACTCTTTTAATCCCTTCCAAGGACATGTCCTCAATATCCTAAGGACTTCCTGGTGGACACTCTGTCTTAAAGCACTGCCATCTCTAAACCTCACAATGGGCAAGGTTTTCAACATGTGAACCTTTGTGTCACATACTCAAATCATATCCAAAAAGCAGCTCCATCCCTGTATTTTCAGTCCATTTGTGTCCTTATTGGTGAAGTAGCTTCTCGTAAGTAGCATACAACTAGCTCCTGGATTTATGTTAGGTTGGGTTTTGTTTGTTTTTCTTAAATCTACTCAATCACTCTACCTTTTAATTGGAGAATTTCAATCAATTTATGTTTAAGGTAATTATTGAAAGTTATGGTCTTACCACTGTTGTTTTAATACTAGTTATCTGAGTTTTTTTTTAAGTTTTTTTATCCTCTTTAAATTTTTTTAAAAAGGATTTCTATGTGGTCAAGTGCTTTTATCTATTAGTGTGCTATTCTAGGTTTTTGCTTTGTGATAACCCAAAAGCTAATAAAATGTATCTTTTGTTTATAGAAAGTTATTTTGAACTACAACTAAACTTTGATCATAAAGGTAAGAAAGGAAGAAAAAAAGAAAAACTTTATACTCACACTAGTTTTCTCCTCAAAATTTGCATTGCTGGATGTCCCATTTTATATTTTTATGGTGCCTAAATTAATTAATGTAGTATTATTTTAGTTGTTTTATAGTCTTCATATCAAAGATGGCAGTAGTTTAGGCTCCATTCATATAAGATTAAAGTATTCTGAAATTTTCTATTTAAAACATGAGTTTTATACTTTGCCATTGAATTTTAGACCTTTCATTTTTTCCTTGCTATGTGCCAGCATCTTCCTTCAGTTTGAAGAACTCACTCTAGCATTTCTTGTAGGTCAGGGTTGTGGTAATACATTCTTACAGGTTTTTGCTGTGAATGCCTTTGTTTGTCCTACATTTCTGCAGAATAACTTTGCTGGATATGGTATTCTTTGGTGGTAGGTGTTTTCCTTCAGCAATTGAGTTTATAATCCAATTCTCTCCTGGCCTACAGTGTTTCTGTTGGAAAGTCTGCTATCAGGTGAATTCAAGTACATTAATCCTGTTTGTTCTCTTGCTGATTTTAGATACTTGTCTTTGTTTTGAGCCCAGCTTAAGTGAGTTGAATTTGATTGGTTACCTTTTACCTTCCTGTACCTGCATATTTGTATTTTTTTCTGTTTAAGACAATATCTCTTAATTTTTAGAATGACCTTTATAGCACTTTGTCATTCTCAATCCCTCTTGAAGCTGAATAACTTGAATATTTGCCCTGTTAGTGCTGCTCCACAGTTTTGGCTGGTGGATGGGTAGGTACTGGGGATTGAACTCAGGGGTGTTTAACCATTAAACACACACCCATCCCTTTTCATTTTTTTGTTTGTTTGTTTTTTGTTTTTGAGGCAGGATCTCCCCAAGTTATTTAGAGCCTTGCTAGATTGCTGAGGGTAGTTTTGAATTTGTGATTCTCTTGCCTCAGCCTCCTATTACCCTCTTCATTCTTTTTTCTCCTATAAATGTGTGTTTTCAGTCTGTCTTTGAGCTCACAGAATTTTCAGTTTGATCAATTATGCTTTTGATACCTTATGCTTTTTATTTTAGTTATTGTATTTTTCAGCTCCAGGACTTTTGTTTGATTTTTAAAATTTATTTTGATCTCTATTAAGTTTCCCTGATAAATTACTGAATTTATTGCCTGAACTTTCCAGTAGTTCATTGTACTTTCTTAAATATGCTATTTTTAATTCTCTGTCTAAAAGATCTCATATTGCAGTCACTTTATGGTTAGCTTCTAGAGAGTCTTATTTGGTCTGTTTGATGAGGTCATGATTTTCTGAAAGTTCTTGATTTGGTGTATATAATGACATCCGTGTAATCAAAGATTAGGTATTATTTCAGTTTTCACAGTTTAACTTCTTATGTACCCTTCATCCCCCAAATTCCAAACAAGTTGTTTATTTACTTCTCTGAGGTTATGATCATTGCTGCATCTCATTACTAGATGGTACTGGATGGTCAAGTTTGCTTCCAGTCTGTGATTTGATTATCATCCCATTTTAGCTCTACAAGGTGCCCAAATTCAACTTTGTTGAAAATCTGAACTTAGTCTGCTGTCCAGAATAGACTTGGGGAGCGCCTAAAGAGAGCAGTCTATCACAAACCTTCCAATGGGGAAAGAGCAGACTTAGGTACTTTTTCTGTTGTCACCAACCTTTTATCAGGCATCATGGGATTCTGTCTGGCACTGGGCTTCCCCACAGAGGATATGACCCTATGCCCCTACCTCCTTCTTCTTCCCCCAAGTAGACAATGTCTCTCTCCCTAATGTGTTATCTGAAATTAAGAGAGTAATGGGGTGGGCAATCTTTTAACCATCATAGTCACCACAAAACTCTAGCTGCTACCAGACTAGATCCACAGGCCTCAGCCATGAATACTGGCCTGGAAACAGGAGCCATGTGATTCTGCTTGATGTTGCGTTTCACTGTGGTAGTTCTGATGCTGAGCTTCAAGAAAGATACACCAATCTACCCCACTCCACCCCTCAAAAAAAGAAAACAACACAAGCACACACACTTGATTTTATCTTTCTCTGTACTCTGCTGTTTGAAGTTGATGAAGGGATGCTGGAAATAGCTTTTGCACTACAGATGACGTTAAGCCAGATCGGACTTGAAGCCTATGACCACAGGAACTGACCCAATCCCAGAAGCATGCCCCAGACCCATACCAGGACCAATGGTGGTGTAGACTACAACACAAACCCTGGAATTGTGGGTTTCTTCCTGGTTCTAGATAGTATCAGAATATCTATCCATGGGAACTGGCCTGCAGACAGTGTCCAAGGGCCTCTGCCCAATGATGGGTTTCACCATCATACTCCTGATACTTGATTTCAACTCTAAGGCCTAGATAAAATTTCTTTCCTTTCCCCATGTGGGAAGCAAATAATATTACTCTGATTAATTTGTTTTTTTAAAGATATCATAACTTTGATTTAATCCTTTTCTTATTAAACATTCCTTTAGAGTGATTTCATGTTTCATGTTGCATGCTGATTTTAAAGACTAATTCAGAGGGAGGTGAAATATTTGCTGTGCACCCACACTTTTACCAAGAATATACTCCTGAGGGGAAGCAAAAAAGGTTGGGTACCGTGTTTGATCTTTTCTACTGTACCTCTGCATGAAGAGGAGGGGAGATCTCACCTCTGAAATGTCCTCAGCAGATGTCCTGGCTGATTTTCTATGGTAAATGAAGCCTAGGGTAGCTGAGCCAGCTTTCATTGGAGAATGCTGCTGAATCAACATGGTTCCCAGGAATATAAAAAATGAGTTGTTTTTAAGATAAATGCTTCCCATATTACAAAAAAGAAAATCTACCAATATCGCCCAGAGTTGTCTTCTACCTGGACCAGAGGTGCATGCTCAGCATTAGAAAGAAGAATCTGGGGAGTCCTCCTCAGTGTTACAATTATTTGCTTCTTCCTAGGTTCTTCCTCTATTCTTCAAAAACTTTGGTTGTGTTTATTCCTAGATATGTTGATGTTTGTGGATATGATTTGACACTCTAACCCTATAAATAAGATGAAACTAAAGAAGAGAGCTCTTATTTCCTTCATCTTAAGATATAGGTGAGAGAAAATGGAGCTCACTTTACTATCACCACTTTGTAACACCTTAATATTTATTTCATAACTATACATAATTAACTATATGTAATTCAAATGTTGGAATAGGACTAAAAATCCTATTTGTAAGGCAAAAAATTTCAAATAAATCTAAATAATTCCACTTGGTAAACTTGTATGGAAAGATTTTGATGGTTTAGCACCAATTATACTGTGTAGTCCAAATGATATTAACCATCCTTTGAATTTATTTATGTCTGAGTGCTGGATCAATTATATTTATACTAATATGATCTTAGTTATCTATAAGGTATTGAATTGTAGAACTAAAAAGCATTTGGATTTCTTGGCAGAATACAAACTAACCTTACCTCCTTAGTTTAGAGCACAGAAAGCACAATCTTTACAAGTTATGTACAATGTTCATTCTCACACAAATATTGGCATCTGGGACAGAACTATAACCTACATGTCTGACTTAATTGTTTTTTTCATTATCCTAAAGTATGAAGTATTGAATTCATATTTGAAAATCTTACATTTGCAAAGTATAGGTATACAAGGAAAAATATGATACAGTCATGCTTTGCCTAATGACAGGAATGTTTTCTGAAAAATTTATGGTTAGGCAATTTTATCCCTGTATACACACACACATACACACTATAGTCTATTTCTCTCCTACTGTCACTATGACCAAAACAACATAGTTTTAAATCAAGCACAATGAAAATTGTATTATTTAAAATGCAGTAAACTTGAGATGTGTGTGGACGCTAGCAGTCTATTACAGCATATTATTATTATAATTATTATTTGGAGTACTGGGGATCGAACTCAGGGGCACTCAACCACTGAACCACATCCCCAGTCCTATTTTGTATTTTATTTAGAGACAGGGTCTCACTGAGTTGCTTAGCACCTCAATTTTGCTGAGATTGGTTTTGAACTTGCAATCCTCCTGCCTCAGCCTCCTGGGATGCTGGAAATACAGGCATGTGTCACCATACCCAGCAACAGCATATTATTTTTTAGCAAACTATTTTGTGTATATAACTAGAAGGAATGCACTGTAATGATATTGTATAGTTACATAAATCAGAGTTTATTAATAGTAATATTTTATCATCATTATCAATTTATCATTAAAAGTTTTTACTCTACATAATTGTACCTGCTATCTTTTATTTGGTTGGCAATGTACTAGGTTTGCTTTGTTATGCTGCCCTATGACAGTGACAATGTCACTGGGTGATCAGAGTTTTGAGTTCCATTAAAATTTTATGGAACTATTTTTGTCCATGTGGTCCATTTTTGACTGAATGGATACAGGGACTGTATATGTAAAAATCTTTTCCAATCTTGTTTTCCTTTCATTTACTTTCTTTTTTTTATCTTTTATTATACTTTGAAAAATGGTGTTTCACTGACTGTCTTATTCTTCTAGACACTTATTTTGTAATTTGTTTCTAGAAACCATAATACATTTTGTCAGTTTTCTAGGCTTAAGCAATTTTCCCAAACAGGGTAATCAATTTGTAAAAAGAGAACCAATATAAAGCTTACAATCTGAAGTTGCAATTCAGACACTTGTTAAAATACAAGATTTTCCACAAAATAAAAATTATAACAATAACAATAAAATAATTGAAATCTAACATAAATAAATTACAGCCATGTTATTAGGAAAATTATAATTAATGATCTGTCAAAAAGTTTTATGTAAGATCCATTTTTCAGGGTTTTCACAAGTTAAAGATAAAATGATTAATTCTGACATGTATAACTGTTTGTCAAAAGAAAATAGAGATTTTCTATGAAGGCACAAAATAGAAATTGTTCCCAAAGTATAGTTTATTTTTACATTAGAAAAATGATGGTTTTTTGAATATACATAAGAAAGTATTATATATTAAGTCCAGATATTTTAATGAATCAAATTTTGACCTAATTTCATATTTAGCTTCCCAATTAACTGCTCATTTAACTTAAAAATAAAATCACATAAAGTTATATCTGAACAAAATCATGTAATATAAAATTGCTAAATATGCAGTAAACCTAATTTATTTAAATATCTTTATAAAGAGTATAAATATACCTTTAGGGTAACAAATTTCTACCCCCCCAAATCTATTTGGGGGCATATATTTGGTAGACAACTTATATTCAGAAAACAAGCACCAATATTCAAAATTAAGAAGATAAACTTTGTAAATGCCTAAAAAATAATTTCACAAAAAAATACAGGTACCAGTGTATAAAAATGGGATCAGTGTCATTGAATAACAGGAAAATAAACATTTAAACCATAAGTTTATACTACTTTAAACCAACTCTAATGAATAAAATGAGAAAGACCCAGAACCAAATATAAATGAGGAGGTAGTACATAACTTATGGCTAGGTAAAGTCAAGATAAACAGGAACCTATGTCAAAGCACTGTTTTGCAAATTCTAATAACATACACTTACCACAAGCACCTCACTATTCCTTGAGATATTTTTCCAAGAGAAATGAATTTAAATATTTCCAGAGAAAGACGTAGTCTTATTATTTGTGATAAAATAATCTAAATATTCATCGATGCAAGAATAGTCTATCATCTCATATGTATATTGCTATACAACAGGGTGAAATGACCAGATATACAGAAATACAGTTGAATCTATAGAGATTAAAATGGAGAAAAAAAACAAAAAAATTTGACACAAAGTGTGCATATTCTGTGATTCCTTTTAAGTGAAGCTTAGGATCAGGAAATATTAGCCTTTGTGCCAGATATTACAAGAATGTCTCTGCAGAGTGGAATTGTAAATTTGACTAAAAAAGATGCAAGGGGCTTCCTTGTTATTGTGGTTTGGAACTTTACCCCAAAACCCATGTGTTAGGCAATTCAGCAGTATTCAGAGGTGAAATAAGTGGATCATGAGGGCTCTGACCTTATCAGTGCATAAATTCATTTAATGGATTAAAAATTGGGATGAATTTGCTGAACGGTGGTGAAAAGTATAGGCAGGTGGGACATGACTGGAGGAATTAGGTTACTGGGTGTGCAGCCTTGGGAACTATCTCTCTCCCTGGCCCCTTCCTGTTTCACTCTTCCTTTTGGATAACATGAATTGAGCAGCCTTTCTCCCCATCACCTCCAGTCATGGTGTTCTCCCTCACCTTGGGTCCAATGTGATAGAGTCAGATGACCATTATATGATACCTCTGAAACTGTGAGCCAAAATAAACTTTTGCAAGTTTTCTTGTCAGGTATTTTGGTTACAGCAATGGAAAGCTGACCAATATACTTGAGTAAGAGAAATATTATCACTTGATCAGACTGTAGACCACATAAATATATACCTTTGCCAAAACATTGAATTTTATACTTAAGATGTATGCACTTGAAGAAATTAAGAGATTATGCTTCACATTCATGAATATGTGTTCATATTTTGTCTGTCAAGATAAATGATATTTTCCTGAAGGTCAAGTTTACACACCCATTGCCTAAGATAACCACTTAGATATCGTGCAAAAACATTGTTGAATGAATGGGTGACAGAAACTAAATTTGTTAAGTTTTACAGACTGAATTTGATTACTAGAGATAGTGAAGATTTGACTATGACATATATTTTTATCTTAAAAATGGATGATAGTAGGATCATTCAGAAGTGTTTTATTTGGGAAATGTTGAAGGGAAATTAAGTTAGTTTGAAGATATGAATGCAATTTTGAAAATAGTTTGGGATAATTATAGAGCATCCATAATAATACAAAAAATCACTGAGTTTATTTTCATTATTCCTTCTAAAATAATGCAGGCAAAAACAGATAACCCAATAACAGCTAAATCAGAATTGTGTCCTATTAACAAAGATATTTATTGAGAGATTTGTAATAGGAAGTATCTGTAAAACACTAAGCATGAGTGAAACTTCTTTTTTCCTACCTCTAATGTAATTTTGCCAGAAGATTGCTAAAAATATTACAAATTAGCCTGTGACATAATCATATTAGAAAACGTGTACTGATTAAAAAATATCAAAGACTAATCTTTCAAGAAAAGTTGCTTATTACCTAATAATGAGAATAAATGGTATTATATGTTGAATAATATATAATTTATGCTTCCAGTGATTGTCAATATTAACTTCATTGTCCATTCCACTCAGATGATGGTCAGATATAAGAAATGAAAGAAGAAATTCTTGCTTAAGACTTTGATAAATAAAAACAAAGGGAAGGTATTATCTTTCTGTTCAAGAGTAAAGGAATGTGTTTCCCAACTTGCTATTAGCAACCAATTTATAACTAAAGGGATCAGGATGTGGCTTTTTGATGTTCCTACTAACCCAAAGAATCAACCAATCCTTAAGAAATCTTACCCATGAAATTATAATTCTCTGAAGTAGTAAATTATTTTATTGGTAGTATTTCAGGTTTTTTACTTCTTACAACTCCAAACATACCAATAGATCCATTTAACCTGTTGTCCATATTATTAAAAAGAAAACTGATACTCATTCTTTAATAACAATGTAGTGACATAATGTCACTATGGAAAAGAACAAGCATCAGTGAGATTTTTACATCTATTTGTACCCTTGTTGATAGTTCTTTCACAAATATTCAGAACTCACTGGCATAAAAGTATGTCCTATAAAGAGACTCTTGCCTAGTCAACAGGCAAATAAAACCACATTGGACTGAAGACTGAATTGTATGTCCAAGGATCGAGAGTTTGTACTTACCTATTACAAGTACTTACTGCAACTGATTACTCACATCTGTTGCTAAGTCTAAAGGTCCTTAAATCAATCTTTGATTTGGTAATCTAGTTAAACTCAGTTAAATCAGAAGTGTGACCCTCCCTGGCCTACCATTTTCACATAGATCCTTACTCTCATGTTACTTTGTATACCTACCAAATAAGACAATATCAACTCATCCCTTATCACCTTATCATCCCATATCAAACATCGTTTCTGAATCTGCAATCATATTGCTCAGCAGCAAATTCCTCTTTATCTGTACATGATTTTATAAAGTTACCATCAACTTCTTCCTCTAATTTAGACATATTGTCCCCTTTGAACACTATTCTCCCCAATTCCAGGTTATATACCCCTTTTCTTTATTTTATACAGTATTCTTTGAGATCTAGAGTTGACGAACTTACTTTTCTTGCACTGTTTTTTCCTAAACAAATTTCTCCCTTTATGTCTGCAAACACCATAAGCTCCTTCAAGCACATTTTATCAATTCAATGTAATCATCATTCCTGCACATAAGTAATAATCAGAGAAAACCCACAAAACGTTATAACTCAAGTCTCCATATACTTTCATACCAAAATAAGTACATATTGCTTTAATTTTATTTTTCATGTAACAATATTTATCTCAGTGAAATATATCACATTATTTTTTTAAATATTCAGCTTCCTAAAAAAATCATTTTATACTTTGTCCAAGCTAGGATTTAATCCAGGACAAAATATTGCACTTTTTTGTTATTTATTCTATTTCTGTACTTTTCTGCATAATATGTTTGTATACAGTTACTTCTTTTAACTCACTAGCACCTCTTAATAATCTTCCTTCAGTTGTAATTTTCTGAAATTTCACATACATATGAATAGATGTGAGTATGCCCAAATACAATAACTCTTACTCATGGAGAAATACTACTTATGCTACTTTAGTTATAGCTTAGTTTCTTTGAGTTTTTTTCATGCATGTTACTTATCTTTTCTACTTAGTTTTCCATAATGATAATTATATTTATTTTAAAGTGTCTCACCTTCCACCTTCCCCAGCACCACCACCTAGTTCTAACTTCTTGGTTTGATTTTGTTGATTTTTTGTCTCTTAGCAATGTTTTCTTTTTCCCTCCTTGATTTTTTTTTATATGTTTGTTTGATTTTATAGATTATTGAGCATCTTGTGTAATCTAGGAGAGATTAGAAAAAAAGAATACTCCTTTTCAAATATTTAGAAATGGGATTCCAATTCTAACTAGCAGTTGAACTAATTGTTGCTTTCATGTGTACCTTCAGCATGCCACAAGCTTCAAATTTCTCTAATGATTCCTTTAGTTTTGGTGGTGGCAGAGATGCTAAAGGGATTTCCTTAATGAGAAAGTTCTACCTTCAACTCTGATCTATGCTTGTAGGTTGCAAGATAGAGGACTCAATCTATAGCCTTTCCTATTCCTTTTATGTTCCTGTGTTGCTCGTTTACTAGGGGTTCCTTTCTGTCTCTTTCTTTCTTTCTTTTCTTCTCTTCTCTTTTCTTTTCTTTTTTAACCTTAGTCTAAGTTTTAGGAAGTCCATGAACCTTGGAATCCAATTCAGGATTTGGATTTCCTTACAATTTCTTCTGCTCTTATCACAGTGAAATTCTGACTCATAGCTCTGCTAAGTTTTGTGTGAGACTTTCATGTACTTCCTCAAGTAATAGTACTATAATTATATGGTTTAAAAATAGTTTTGTACACCCAACAAAAGAAGAGATTGAGACATTCCCTTTCTTATTTCCTTCAGAATAATGAGCCTTCATCTGTACTGTGGAGGTAATAGTCTTTGCTGAGATTTCTTTAGAGATATAATGTATTTGAATAAAAGACCCCACTAGGGATAGGATTTGTGAATTTCTAAATACTGCAAAATGACTTCTTGCTCCATATTTGCAAAGTAAGGTGATCAATCTCTAATTTTTTGTCCTGTACCCAAACTTTCTTATGAGCGTTTGGTGGAGGTCTATCAAAAACACTTTTGAGTAGGTTTGAATTTTGCCTTGGTATGACACAGAATTTCTGTGACACTGTGCTAGCTCAAGTAAGTAAATGGTATGCTTTTAGTGAGTATTAAATCATTACTTTAATAACTACTGAATTATTGTCCCAAGACATGTATAGGTATTAGGCAAAAGGGAGTTAATGTATTATATTTTCAAGTGCATAAATAAAATACTTTTTAAAAACTGTCAACTTAAACAAAGCTAAGTGGGTTTCTTTATCATGTTTATTGTCCCCTGAGAAAGTCTGTAATGTAAAAATTATAGTAGTTTTGCCAAAATTCTTTGACTAGGAAATTCTCAATTTTCAGGGAGTCTTATCAAAATAGATTTCATAGAAAATTTGCATATTCATGAGGGATATAATAATCTAGTCAAACCTCCTTTTATATAAAAATGTGCATAGTGAAGCACAACACATAAGATTTCCCAATGGGCTGTTAAGTTACAATACACATAATGATTCACAAACACTAAATTAAATATATTTTAGAATCTGAAGAGCATTTTATAATATACAAAAGGATGAATGATCTCACTGATAAGCAGATGATGATACATAATGGGGGCTGGGAGGGAGGCAAGAATGGAGGAAGGAGGGACTGTATAGAGGGAAAAGAGGGGTGGGAGGGAGGGGAAGAAAAAAGTAACAGAATGAATCAAACACCATTACCCTATGTAAATGTATGATTACACAAATGGCACGCCTCTACTTCACATACAACCAGAGAAACAAGTTGTACCCCATTTGTTTACAATAAAAAAATACAAAAGAATATCAGATCATTTACCACTAAATCTATAAACATACACAAATATTATTATTACCATTTTGATAATAAAATAGTTTCAAAGAGGTCAAATGACTTATCCAAGTTGCCTGTTTTAACACAGAACAAAAGTGCCAAAATTTGAAAATATGCCTTTTTATTCCATTGCTGTGCAGATTTTGCTCAGATACAAATAAATGACAGATGGGGGAATTTCTAAAGGAAAGCAGATTTCTATAAATTAACATGGTCTAATAAAACTTCATTGAAAAGATGTAACTTGGACCCAACTGTGTTAGTCATGTTTGGACAGTTGGAGAGCAGTGTGTTTTATGCAGAGGGTCTAATATAAACAAAGGCCAGGTAATAAAAACAAAGACAATTTTGGAAAAAAGTAAGGATTGTCAACCCAGATAGAATGAAAGAATGTGCCTAAGCTCAATATGAGACAAGTATGGATAGACCAGAAAGAATTATATTAAAAGGCTTTTAACACAGAACTAAAACATGGTTTCATATTAACACAGGTGGTTTAAGAAGGATAGTGTTCTTTTAAACATTATTGATGAATGGTAAGTTTAAAATAACATTAAAATAATGAATACAATAGTTAGATTAAGGATTACAATGCCTATTTAATCCCTTAGTTGTACCTCATAAATTTTATCCGCATCACCTCTTCAGAGCTGAACTTGGTCTCTGTCAAAGCACCTTCATTTCTTTAAAAATATGCTCATGTAAAATTCATTCAAACAGTGTGGAGTAACAAAAGTATGAATAGGAAACTTTTCTCCATTTCGAAGAAAAATATTTCAACCTCCCCCCATGCCTTTGATATAATTAAAAAGCAGCTGAAGGTATATAACACTAAAGATGGCAGTACTGAGTTTTTATTGGAGGAGGAAATTTACACCACATTTGAAGAAAATTGGTTAACTAGATTGGAAATGTGGAGGATTTAAATTATGCAATAGAATCTACATAAGGAATTATTTCTTATTTGTGTTCAATAGCCACCTCAACTAGGGCCATTTTAACTGAGAAGACATCAGCTCAGAATTCCTCAGTAAAATAGTTTTAGTGGCATGTGTCCAAGTCACAAGTACTAAAGCTAAAATGAATATTGCTCAGGTAAATCTGCAAGCATCAAAGGGAAAAATCATCAACTGAATAAGCTAAAGATATTTTTCTTTTAAAATTACTATAGCAATATATTTATGTAGAATATTTTTATACTAAAACTTTCAGTGTGCTTTACCTTCACTGGTATAAAAATTACATGATGCTGTTATTTGAAAAAAGGATTTTTGTATGTATAAACAGGAATTGGTTGTAGTTTTCCATAATTAAATAGAATTAACCCTACAAATAATTATTTCCAGTGTTTTTGTATGATTTATCCTTTAGGAGGAGATGTTTAGAGCTCAGCAATATTCCATATTTATTCAGCAATCTTAGAATCATCGTTTTGTGGTTAAAGAATCCAAAGTTTATTAAACATAAGTAATTCAGTCCCTTTAATGAAGGTAAAAATGAATGAGGTCAAGATGCAAATAAAATTATTTAATCATGAAGTCCAGGCTCTTCTCATGATGCCGGTTCCACTGCATAAAAAAGAAGTATAATGTACCTTTGTTTGAACATTAGAATTTATTTGGGTGTAAAAATGATGAATAAAAGTAAATACTATAAGATAGAATATACTTAGATGCTAAAATGGGTGTTTCAGACATTAAATGGTATGAACATTTTAATGAGGAATATAAATGAAAACTGGTAGACTGACAAAAATAATGGAATTTGTGAAGCTGCCCCACTGACAAAATTCATTTAAAATTTAGAACAGAGGAAACATCATACTCGGTAGTTATATTTTCCAAGGAATATTCCTGATTAATAATTGCCATTTTATTTCTTTCCTAGAATACTGCATAATTATAACTGATCACATGACCTCACGTACCCCTTTGTTATCTATTTCCCTAACTTTGGCAAAAGTGGACCATGAGAGTGATGTCCTTGCTGTCATCCGGTACAATTCTGAAGGGATTTTTATCACTGTAACTGTATATTTGTGGATGTATCAATGATATTCCAAAGAACCATTTTTTTTTTTAACTAAAAGTCCTATACCATCCTCAAGAAAATCTCTAAGTACTCAAGGACCAACATAGATCATGGTACTTAGTCAAAAGGACCTTGATAAATCTCTGGGTAATGACTTAAAAAAAAATCACTGAACTTCTAATTTATGCTCTAATGTGAAGAGCAGGAATTAGGGTTTCTCTAAAATATAAGTAAAGAATACAAAGACAAACATCAACTTTATAACTTATTTGAGCATGTCAAAACATTCAGGTCTCATGACTCACATGGCCTCCATCTGACCCAAAGCCAAAGGAGAGACAGGTGACCACTGTGGGGAAGGAGACATGAGCACTCACTTATTTGCCATTGATACTTCTAGATATAAACAAAACGAGCTTAGAATTAAGTTAGGATGTTTCCTCATTTGTTCAAGGCCAGGTGCAGTGTGACAGGCAATCATAACAAGCATGAGAAAATGTGGCTGGCGAGATCCGGGGCCCAGGGTTACGGACACATGCATCCAAGATGGCGACTGGCAGAGAGCCAAAGGGCATGCTGAATGCGCCTTGAGTAAAACAGGAAGCGTTTACCATTGGCTGTATGATAATTAGTTCAGCCGCCTAGCGCGTGGACAGATATGTCTTACATGTATGCTTGAGCTCGTGATCGCTTGACCTTTAATAGGATTGGATGGACATATCTGGTTACAATTGCTTATGCATGAGACTGCTTATATATTGAGGGTGTTATCTGAATAAAGCGGAAGCTGCTTCATGAACTTCTGAAGAGTACGTGTCGTTTGTCCCGCTGGTCGGTGGCAAGAGACAAGAAAACTTTCATTCACTGAGGGTTATCATAGGAATAACAACTCTCAGAGTTCAGTTCTAATTAGATTAACTCATAACTCCACACATCCTAATAAAATGGAAATACGTACTTATTTCCAGATATAAAAATTACTTACCTCAGTCTCTACTGACCTACATGAGTTGTCCATCTTTCTATAAAATGTTATGAAAAGGCAAAAAATAACATAGATAAAGCAATTATAAGAGTGATATTAAGATATAACATAGATGTTGGAATTTCCCAATAAGGAATTTAAAATAACCATTATTAATATATTAAAGTTCTTTATGGAAAGCTGGAAATGTGTAGGAGAAAATGGATAGTTAATATCAGTAGAGTTGTGGACCTAATGAAAAAAGATTAACTTTAAAACCCAGATGTTAAAAATCAAAAACAAAACAATAAAAAGATGGATAATGTATTCAATAGTTTCATCAGTGGACTTGACACAAACAATGAAAGATCTAATAAAAATGAAAATAAGTAAATAGAAATAAGCCAAATGAAATAAGAAAAAGTAAATATGAAAAAAAGCACATTTAAAGAGAGTGAGACAATATCAGGTGTACTAAATATGTATAATTGGAATTCCAGAAGCACAAAAGATAGAAAAAGAGATAGAGATAGAAGAAAGAATGCCCAAGAATTTTCCAAAATTAATGATTGACATCAAACCACAAATTCAAAGATGTCTGAGTACACCAAAAATAAATTGCAAGAACAACAACAACAACAAAAATCAAATGAGCTGAAAAGTAAGGATCAATAGAAGATTTTGAAGGCAGATAGAAAAGAAAATGCATTATATAAACAGGTTGTAAAACATAATAAGTATGACTGATATGTCCCAGGAAAACCCACAAGTTAAAGCAGAGTTATCTTTAAAGTGCCAATAATTATAGTAGCAACAAAAACATAAACACAACTGTCTACCTAGATTTCTATTAAAAGTACATATATCTTTCCTAAATGATGGGCGAAACAAAAATTCTCATACAAAGGGGAAATAAGAGAATTCATTAATCATAAAACTCATCTGTAAGATGAGGCATATAATTCAACATATTGGTTACTCAGATAATGAAACTATGGGTCAGCTAGTTAGTGAAGCAATTCAGAGTTTACCAGTAAAGCTATTATTAAGGCAGAAAGGACAACAGGAGAAGGCTATGGAGCAAGAGGAAGGATCTATCTTGTGAAAGATAGAACACTGAAAGAATGGGGTGTCAGTTGCATTTCACATCTCAGACAAGTCACAGTTGCAGAGACACTTCTGAAAGTGGTCCTGTACTAAGCAGCTAGGACTTTCATAACAAAGTAATACAGATTGATGGTTTTAAAAACATTTACTTAGAATTTCTAACAGTTCCCGAATCTGAGAAGTCAAAGATCAAGATCATTGACTTAATCAGTTCCCTAGGGAAGACTATTTTTCTGGCTCCCTACCTCCTTACATGCCAGAGGGAGAGAGCACTGATAAGAAAGTGACTTCTTATCAGGGCACTAATGCCATCCTCACAACCCCATCTAAACCTAATTATCTCCCACCTTACCTCCAAATGCCACTGCATTGCAGGCTAGAGTTTCAGCATATGCATTTGGAAGGACATGTCCAGTACATGGCAGGCTCTTCCTGGGAACTCAGTTGCCCACATTCATAAGGAGAATGGGCACATAAGCCTAGAAATACAAACCACAGTGTCTGGCTTTCCTGAGATATAGAATGAAGAGTTAGGAATAGATTTAAGGGAAAAGAGACAAATTGTAAGTTCACTTCCCATCTTTAATTTTTTTCCAGATATTTCATTATTGTATGTGCTATTTAGTTTCCATGCAAAAAATCACATCTCTGTTTGATATGACACAATTATATTTCACGAAACACACATACTCTTCCTCTTTCGCCAATGTTTCACTAGTGATTTCATTAACTTAAATAGTCCAGGATCTCCAGATAATATGAAGCTTTCTTCATCATATTTTGATATGGTTCCTGATGATTCTGTTAGCTGTGAACAGAATTGCAAATTCAAATATATATACTCCTCTACAAAATAACAGGACAAAGGGAAGAAGTGGAGGATATGATTAGTTAATATACACAGTTTAACATATGTAGGTATAATACTTGTGCTCTCTCTTTCCTTCTCTTTATCTCTCATACATACATGCATTCACAAACCACTAAATTCCTTACTTCTGTAAGCAGCCTTAAGCCTGTAATTATTTTCATTTCCTTTTTCTACCACCCATTGCATGCCTCTACTGCCCTAAGCCAGCACCTCGATTAACCACTATTTTTCTTTTTAACTCATGGGTGTTACATTCATGAAAGGTCTACATTTTTAATCACCCTTTTTTTGATTGAGTGGATGTAATTTTTACTTAATGTTAGCTATGGGGCATGCCAGTAATCAGGTGTGCCCTGGTGAATCCTTTGTGTTCCAGAAAGAGACCCCTGATTGCAGTATAGTAAGAACAACTCAGCTTCTTTTTGATACTGGGAATTAATCATCCTAGTCAGTACAGACCTTGTGTTCTACCTAGAGAACACTGATAAACTAGTACCTGAGAAATACAGGCTTCTCATAAGAATTTATGGAATAAGTAACTACTTGTAGCTATGAAGAGTTTTACTAGAAATATCATTGACTAACATTGCATTGTGAATCTCATTTTTAGAATATTAACATTGTGAATACCCTGATTTCATCATTTTATACTGTATATGTGTATTGATTTATTACACTGTACCTCATAATTTTGTCATAGTAAAATATTTTAAAATTGTAAATATAAATATTATCAACTATTGCCTGACTTGTGAATTCTTTATTATTAAAATTATTTTGTTTGTTTATTTTAACCTTTACTTTGGCATCAGTGAATTCAGACAAAGTCATTTTAAATTAATAACTAATATTTATCTTCAAAGAGAAAAAGAATTTCATAGGAATTTAGAATTCTGTTACCTGTGAAAAGTTTGCCTTGTGAAGAACTCATTTGCTTCCTCTCATTCACAGTCACCCTAACTGGGTTAGCCGTAACCTTAGCCTTAGTCGCAGCTACCTTAATTATGTTTCTTAAAAGTCACAGGGAGGAATATAATGGATTCCATCAGCAACAAGACACTTGAGTAATGAAAAACAAATGCCATGATTAAACACACAGTGACCACTAAAACAATCAGCATGACTTCGAATTCCTATAACGTTATGTTGACTTACAAAGAATAAAATTCAGTGCATTGCATCTAAGGACATGATAAAATAACCATGTTTTTACTTAAAAATCACAGAATTTGAGAAAAACAAGGGGGGAATGGTGGTAAGGGAGAGGGAATTGAAATGGGAGACAGTAGAATGAATCAGACATAACTTTCCTATGTTCATATATGAATACACGACCAGTGTAAATCCACATCATGTACAAGAATCGGAAGTTATACTCCACGTATATATGATATGTCAAAATACATTCTACTGTCATGTATAACTGAAAAGAACAAATAAAAGAGAATTTGAGAAAAACCACTATTAGGAGATAGTTGGGTCTCCTATAATTTTGGAGGAAAGTGAATTTTTCATTACTTTGATTAGATTCAAATGCCTTAGAGTTAGAGAAAAAATGTTAGCCAATGCTAAAGTCAAGACAATGAATAATACAAAAGAATTTCCTAATTTGGGAGTAAGTTTTTCTGCAAGTTTTTCTTGAACTGGAATATACTAGTTGTCAATATGCTCTAATTAATATATAAATGCTACATACAAACCTTAAGGGTGCTTTTCTGTTCCTCTTGAATAATACTAGATGTCTACTGAACTCAAATAAGAATGAAAGAGAGGACTTTAATTAAGAGATAAAAGGGTTCATTTCCTAGAACAATGGCATGAGGCAAGATTACCGACTCCAGTTTACCTCCAGCTCAGCACATTGGCTAATGGTTTTGATTACTGAAATACTAACAAATAATGGGGCCATAAAAAAAATCATCTGTCTATTACTATGATACCAGTATCAAGAGATCCTAAAAGCATACCAGTTTCCTGCAGGCCATTTGAAAATTACAACAATCAAATATATTTCATCAGTGATTTACAGTACATCTGGGTTTTGTTTCTGGGATTTTTCTTACTTGGTTTTTCGATTTTAAAACAAACTTCCCATTATCATGATTGCAATTTGTGTGAAACGAAAAGTTTCAAGTACCAACCACCTAGAATTTTGTTACTTACCAGAAAGAAAGAAAATATTAATCTAAAATAACACTGCTTGATTTCCTAATGATGTATTGTTCTCTGTGCTAATTATAGATTTTGGTAAAGGAAAAAACACTATAAAATGCAAACTTCTCATCACTCTTAGATATTCATGAGTTTCATTTTACTTCATAAATTTTATAAAGTAGAAAAAATGGTGTCATTAAAAAAGATCCTGCAAACCAACATTAAAGTTGAATTTTGGACTGAGCATAGAGAACCTAGACCCATTCCATGCCTACCCATGTCTTATCTGAAGCCTAATTCAATGTCTTAATCTCTCAAACCTCCACTCCCTCATCTTGGAGTGAAAGATGTGCCGTCAGAGACTTCTGGAAAGGTGGCATGTTATTCTCACTAGTGAAAGGAAAATGACCTTTGAACTTAATAAAGGTAGTAGAGATTCCTGCTCTATCACTTGCTAGCTTATATTGCTTTCTGTTTAACCTTGGAAAAGTTATATTTTCTAAGTCTCAGTTTATTGCATTAAAAATACCTTTTACATTCTAGACATTTAATGAATAATATTTCCCTTATATGATTCTTCTTCCTCTTTAAGGTTTCTTCTAGCTCATCCTATGATACCATCTTATTTGAGCAAATATACATCACTTTGAATAAATGTGGTATCACTTTGATCATATACTTTAACGTTATTTGCATAGTTATAATTATTTGCTATTTGCTTATGTACAACATTCCAGACAGATATTTTGCAAATTATGTCATTAAAAACAATGCTCACATTAAAAATTCTGTGGTTGAAGTTTCTAAAATAAGCTAGTGGTGGGGGGTGGAAAGAAAAACGCATCACAAGTAGTATAATCTGCTTATAAGATTTCTTAATTAAATAAATACTCAGAATTTGTTGTATTCCTTGGAGCATTAGAAAACAATTCTTTGTTCTAAGATCTGATAAGGTTACAATTGCAGGGTTGCTAGCTGACAATCTACTAAGGAAAAGGTTAGTTTGTGTTCATTTC
The DNA here is from genome assembly GCF_902686445.1 of Sciurus carolinensis. Taxonomy (NCBI): domain Eukaryota; kingdom Metazoa; phylum Chordata; class Mammalia; order Rodentia; family Sciuridae; genus Sciurus; species Sciurus carolinensis. The sequence goes on along the minus strand of NC_062223.1, from coordinate 98,742,462 downwards.
TAAGCCTGATCTAAAGAAAAAAAAAGAAAAAAAAAAACTAGCTCATATTTTATTTGGCTATTCTGACAGCAAAAACTACAACTCAACCCCTCATAAACCTTCACTTTCTGAGAATATATTAGACCCTTGGCTCTAAGGTTTGGGCCCAGAGAACTATTGCTTCGGGGTTGCTGGGAACCAAGAAAATGATGTCCTTTCTTGCAAAGGGCAAAGTTTAACAGGTCAAATAGAGAACTGGGGGAAGACTAACCTCTGCCTACTTTCATTCTCTGTAGGTGCTACTTTTCAAAGTGAACTTTTAAAATTCTAATCTGTACCACCCTCAACAATTTTCAATCATTATAAAATCCTTTTGCTTTTTCAGGTGAATAAGTATTAACTGCCTATAAGTTTATCATCACTTTTCATTCTATGTGTTTTATGACAAATCCTTTAAAATACTACCATTATTTTTATTTTTTCAATAATGTAGGCATTTGAACAATTTGATATGTGTAAGTGAGCTCATGGAAAAGTAATGTATGATATTTAGAAGTATAACATAAGACCAAATAAAGATTCTTAAAGCAAACTCTAAAAAATAATGGACAGAAATCTAGAAAAGATATCTGCAGGTTTGTTTGAAATGAATGTTATTTTCCTCTTACTGAATAATGAAAAAAATTATGTTTAAGGATTAAGTGAACTAGGTTAAGGAGGAAAGCAGAATTTGAATTAAAAAATGACTACACCTAGAAATTCTTTAATGGGAATTCAGGAACATGAACCAGTAAACAATGTGGAATCATTCAGAAAAACCAACTTTGCTATAGTGGGACTAGACCCAGCCAAACTGTCCCATATTATCTAAAATACTCACAAGTCTGTTTCATTTTATTTCCTCTCTCTCCTATTTCTTTTATTTCTCCTGCTTCTCTCCTCCCTGTAATATGCACATATACATGCACATAGAAACTATACTACAAATATTTCCATTTTTATTTAAAGGTGAACAAATATAGGAGTCATAATTTATCGTAGGAGGATTTTTATTGTTATATTCTCCAATTCCTAACGGCATATCTATATAAATATACAGCTCTCTCCATGCTATTTCCTGGTTTGAAGTTCTCATAGGCTTCAGTGTTTTTATTGTCTTTTGTCCCAGCTTTCCTTCCGATCGAGCCCCTAATGATTGTATAGCTAGTTGAGAAAACCTCCTATGTGGTCAATAAGTTTAAAAACACAGTATAAGCAAAGGAGTTCATGGACAGATAGACCATATTAGGGTTTAAAAACATTCTTAAAGTTATACAAAGTATTTAAAACATCTGCCTTCCTCTTTATGTTGATAAAAAGGTGAAATGGCAGAATTTGATGTAACCTGAAACATGGGAGGAAAAAAAAAAAAACACTTGAGAACCATAAGTTATTTCAATCTGTTCGAGAGTTCAGCTTACTTATAAACAGAAAACATGTTTAATTGCAAATATGTCCAAAATTAGTGAGAAACCATTTACAAATAACCACATTTTTCAGCATATCCAAGCTAACAATAATTGTTTATAAATACATGAGTCAGAATGTTATATCTTATGAATAAGTGATTAGATGAAATTATCCTTATCCAAGGAAAACTATGATAATCAGCCCGAACCAATAAATTGGTATGTGGAAATATCAAAGAAGAAAAACCAAGTCCTCTCACTTTATTTTGTCAAGCAATTGAGTATCTCGTATTTTTTATGTATGTTTGAAGATCATTGAGATTTTATATTCAAGTCAAAGAAATTAGTAATTAAGGGATTTTAAAAGACAGTAAATGAGAATTTTGTTCATTATTACTATAGCATTTGTCTTTTAGTCAAAACATGGAATGAATTTCAGAATCAGGTATTGATTTCAATATTATTTCATTATTTTTATTGGGTAATAATTGAATATTTTCTAAACTAATCCCTCACTATTAACACTATTAGGAGGCCCTATAATTCCTAATACCCTAAATGATAATTTTATAAAATTTTCTAATTATTTAAAACTAAATAACATATATTGTTGAACTGAAAACAATATTCTGTTAAATTCTAGTGGTTGGCACTAGAAAATACTCACATATTGGAATAATTTCCTCTATTTTTCTGGTCCTCTCTTTGCAAATTTTCCAGTCAGTACATTAATTTATATCTTTCTGAAAGGTGGTTTTTTCTTTGGTCACTATTTGGAAATTTGTTGAGAAAATCATTTTTGTTACTGCACTTCTAAAACTGAGTCTTTTGTCATCCTTTCACTTCGAGGAATACACCATTTTCTTTGGGTTTACATTTTAAAAGGCTGGGGAAGCAATAAATGAAGTCCTCTTATTTTTAACCTCTTGCTTTTTCCTCCTTCATTGTGCAGTTCTTTAATGAAAAACTCAGATTCATTCCCATGTCCTCTGTGGTAATATTCATTGCAAATATCATTAGGATGTGAGGTCTCTCCCTTAATTAAGAACTAAAAGGCTTCATTTCCTAAAACAAAAGCATGTGGCAAGTTTTATTGATCTGGTGTGTGTCGCCAGCTGAACACATTAGCAGAGGTTATTGATTCCTCTAGCGGTAATGAGCTTGGGTTCCTTGTCAGGTGAAGTCCACTTTCCTGGGGGGCATTTTTCTAGAAACCAGCTAATATGGAAGTACATGCTCAGTATGATATACAGTGCAGTGCACTTTTAAAGCTTTATTGCCAATGAATCATTCTTTAAAAAATAACAGCAGTCATTTAAAAGGTTATTTTCCCGTCATTATCTTTAAAAAAATTCTTCTGAATGTTAATGATGCACTTATGAATAGATGCTAAGCCAAAATGAGGGAAGCATGAAAGAAATGCAATCACATCTGGCTTATAGTGCTTTCGATAAGTTTGTAAGTAGTCATCCTCCTTATCTTCTGATCATATAACTGGGCAACTTAACCACTTCTGCTTTATCATTACCAATAGTCATGATCTCTACCCAGTGTTTGAATAAGAGTGATGAAACAGCTTTCAGGATTTGTGATGTATATGAAATGGGAATCTGAATAGCAAAGACTTAATGGGGAAACATTTCTAAGAAAAATGGTGGTGACTCCTTCATTAGAGGGAATACTTCAGATGAGTAATACTGAAATATATCTTGATTTTTTTTCTTAGGGCCCATGATTTCTCTTAGGGTAAAGCCTTAGCGCATTGTTTATAATTCATTCTGGAGGAACATTACCCAATGGGTAATGTTTGATACGACAACAACAACAAAAAAAAGGTGACATTTGAGTTTTTCTAGGTTTATTACAAGTATAAATTTGTTTTCAGCCAAAAATTACTGAATAATCTTAAAAAAAATTTTAGGAATACATTTAGAAAACCCATTAGAATATTTAAATTTTAAATATGCAATTTTCATTATAGATAAATTCAAAATAGACCTGAGGGGGAAAATACTACCCCGCTAAATGAAAGAAAATAATCCTCAGGAAAATATTATGCAATACTTAATAAGTACAGCCCATTAGAACACTAAGAGATGTTATTTGAGGCTTGGAATTTTTATGTTGAGATTAGAATGTGATAAAAATGGATCGTTTTTATTTGGAAAGTTCGATTTATCATAGCCTGCTGAGAAAGTTCTGTTCAATCAATGAATATGTTACAAGACCTTCTGGACCCATTTTCAGACAAAAGGATCCACCTACATTTTCCTGTGACCATTTCTGCATCACCTGCTTGAAGTAATAAAATTGTTTCTCAACAGAGGAACCAACACAATTCACAGTCCACATCAGCCACCAAAATCCTATCCACAGTGCAGAGATGACTTATGATGCTTCTCTCTGTGGTGGACCATATTGCTTCTGTTTCCTCAATAGAATGAGTTATAAACTTAATGGAGATGTAAGTACAATGGACAAGAAATATGCTATTCATAGTTTAGAGTGTAATTCAAACTTGAAATGGAATCAGTTGACATTTAAATGGTGGCGTGGAATCAGGTGCAACTCTCTGAACTCACAATTATATCAGTAGAGTCATGAAATATCTGTATCAAGTTCTTATCAGATAAGAAAATAGTTCCTTCAAAATTTTATTCACTTGGGTTATTTATGTGAATTTTATAGTGATTAAATTACATGTTATATAACAAACTTGCATTCAAATTTAATATTTTCCTGTATATCTTAGTATGTGTGCCAGTAAAAGTAGCTTACATGGTATAACAGATGGGTCTACCTCAGGCCAGAAGTCCTATACCTTTCAGCAACGACAAGCCTGACAGGTTCTACACTACATCTATTTTTATTTTCTGACAACATTATAGTTTATGGGAATGTTCCAATTCTTGATGATAAGAAACTAATTCAATAAAGGCCAATATTTTAATATAACCTTGATTCACATTTAAAAAGGGAAAGCAAATTTGTGGGAATTCTTGTTATTAATAAAACCATGGCATAAAAATCGATAAACATTATTATTGGAAGAAGTAAGAATCAGTAATCTTAAGTGCCGACCATCATCTCTTAGCAATGGACAAAGGTTTGGGATGCTAAAACAAGTTTTATTGTCAGCAACATAGTGATATATGAATGTCTGACTTATAAAAGAGTAACAAATACAAAGAAAGTATTTTAAAATAAGGCATAGGAAGAAAATGTGAACAAACTGCCATTATTTAATACAGGAAGAAAATCTCAGTACTCTACTGTAGTCTATGAGAGAAATCATATAATTTAAATTAAGGAATAGAAAAATTGAGCCAGATATTTACTTATCTGTAACATACAGAATACATATATAAATTCCTTATCATAAATTCCTTATCATCAATACCACTACAGTCTTACCCTACTATCCATTCCAGATTTGTACATTTGCAATCACACACACACACACACACAGAGAGAGAAAGAGAGAGGTATAACAGCAAGGTGGTAGTAATCTTTCTTCCCCAAACAAATTTTATTTTATTTCATCTCTATTTACCCTGTCCTTTCTTCTTGGAATATCCAGTATACCAGCTCTACTTGTCAAAATTGCTCTCATGATTAAATGTCCCAAATCCCAGGAGGATCTTTGAGGAACAAATCAAAGTGATGCTTTTTGTACTCTGCTCTCCTCACTAATCTTTTTGAACCTTACCAAATCTTATCTCACATTCTACTTGGCACTCAGTGTCTGTCACTTTCTGCAGCCTAAACACTATGCAAACACAATGTTTGATATTTATACATCTCCATGTCCTCCGTAAGAATCTGAAACAACTCCCTGAATGTGATATTTATTTTCAGTTGAATAAAATTGAAACAATACCTTAGAATGCTCTTTCTATCCAAATGCAGTGCCACTTTAACACTGTAAGATTGTTTTATTCTCTTATTACACTATCAAATGGGCTACTTGGTAGCCTTCTTTCATCTAATATTTTGATGATGTAGGAAGGAATACTTACTAACATGAAATCTGGGACTAGGTACAATATACAACCTCTCTAGACATGTTTTATTTTTTGGATATTTTTCCTTTTTTTGAAGTTCCTACATTGCCTCTTCCTAATACCACCATATTATTCCATCAATGGTGTGACTTTTCAGTAAACACTAAAGAAGGTCTGGTTTCAAATTTTGCTTCTTACAATTTAAATGTTGTGTGTTTCTTCATAAGTTATTTGCTGTTTTGATGTCCTTATCTGCCTCATTGGTATTCTGTGAACATTAACTGAATAATGCTTGTTAAGTGTTTAGCAGAATACCTGGCATAGAACAATAACTTGGTAACTGGAAGGTTTTATTATTAATAAAAAATTTAATGACATCAATTGTACTTCTCTTCTAATCAGTACTTTTCAATGAACCTAGGAATAGGTTTAAGCTATGTTAACCATACAATTGACAGGAAGCTTAAAACCTCTTGTTGAAAAAGAAATTGTTAGCTTCTCCCAAGAAAGTAATGTAACAAAATGAGATTATGTATACAATCATATTTAAAATTCAAGAGATCATCCTAATCAGAACCAGTGGCAACAGAATCAGTCACTCATTCTGATCATAAAAAGTTAAAGAATCATTACAGTTTAGATCCATAAAAATTATTTTACCTGATTTTATTTTATTTTAGAGATGAGAAAACTGGAAATTAGAGAGGGGAGACTGGAAATGATAGGGACTTTGAAATATGATTAAACTGAATTACATCGTTCTTCTACTACCTACTGAACAATGTCTACTACTTCTCTACACATCAGATTCCCTATATTAAAACGGGCATGAATACCCATTTAATAGGAATGGTAGCCCACTAAAATGATCATATTAAAAGAATATATGTTCATGTATGAATACACGACCAGTATATCTCCACATCATGTACAACCACAAAAATGGGAAGCCATACTCCACATATGTGTGATATGTCAAAATATATTTTACTGTCATGTATAACTAAAAAGAATAAATTAAAAAATTAAAAAGAACCTACATGTACTTAAGAGCTCTAATACTTGATCAATAAATGCCAGTTTCCTCTCTGAATCTCAAGTGCACACATGAAACACACACAGAAATAAAGCAATATACACACATATATATATACATGTGTATATATATAAATATGTATGTGTATATCTATGTGTATATATATAAATATGATGTATATATAAATGTATATGTATACATATGTGTATATATATAAATATGATGATAATGAGTTGTTTACCACTCACATCACAATTGTCTATTCTTTTTCTTCTAAGATTAAGATTAGTTCATTTACAGTATACAAGCTATGCATGTTATTAGGGTCTAAGAAATATGTGAACTTTTTAAAAATAAATTTTTCATCTTTCTGAAGTTATTTTTACTGTTATTAAAGGATGATCTCCATCAATTAAATACTCTGGAAAACAGAAGTTAATGTGTAATATCATAAAATTATCTTTCCCTATCAATTAAAAAGAAGGAATGTATTATATAATGACATATTGCTAATTTCTACCATTCTGTTTACCTGTTATACCTACTTATTATTAATGATCAATATCTCTTTCCATATCTTTCCCTGCTATATGAATTCTATTTTGTCATACCAAACAAATTTTTAGCATCACATTGTGCTTAATCTTGAACTGCTCAAAGGTCTCATGGAAGTCAATAGTCATGCGATATTTCTTTTAATTCATATGGGTTTATAATCTGAAGCATATAATCCTCTTTATCCTGCAGCAGATAACAAAACTCAGATAGTACTACCTCAGTAAGAGTGTACTTGTCTTTATAGAAGGGGTCTATGCTCAGAACCCCAGATCACACAAAATACCTGTGTTTACAGGCTCAATTCATGGGTATTCCTAAACAAATACAGTGTAGACAACATGCTGGTAAGAGATTGAGGGGCCTGCATGCTGCTTAGGAAGCCACAGGGGAAAGGAAACATCTGTACCTCTGTAGTGGGGACTCTTCCTCCTCTCTTTATGCAAAATACATCTCACAGTAGGCAGTTTCATTACTATCAATAGTATCCTTTAGTTATGACATTCCTAGTGACCATTTTGCAGGCCACCATTGTGCTCTGATTTGAAAAATAAACATACATATAGATTAAAAAATATAACTTACGGTGTAGAGCAGAATTTTAAGCTTTTCAGTTCAACCAGCAGAAAAATAGGATAATATGGATTCACCAAGTAGATGATTGTTTAAAGTATAACATTAAACAATAACCGAATGTACAAAAACATCTTTTTTTTTCTGATGAGGACCCCAGTGTCTCTTCTTATTAAAACACCAATCCTATAGGATCAGAGCCCTAACCTGGTGACTTCAATTAACCTTAATTCCCTGACTAAACGTTTATCTCCAAGTATAAGTGCAATCACTGTGCAGTTTAGAACTTCAACATATAGTTTTAGAAGGAATACAATTTAATCCACACATTAAGGACTATTGTCTAAAATTCTGATGGTATTCCTCAGTATAATGAAGATCATCAGGATAAGGAAATTCTGAGAAACTGTCACAGACCAGAGGATGCTAGAGAGATATACTGACGAGACGTTATGTTGTATGCTGGGTGAGATCCTGGAACAGAAAAAGAACATTGGAGAAAACAACGTCAACCCTTAATAAAGCATCAGCTTAGTTAATAGTAATGTGCTGATGGTGGATCTTATTGTGACAAGCATCAATAACGAAATAGAGTGTTAACAACAGGAAAAAGTGGGTGAGAGGTATGTGAATTCTATGCCCTATCTTTACATTATGGCAAATCCAAAATGATCACAAAATAAAAATTTTAATTAAAAAAAGAAAACTAATTAGTAATGGAAAATTAGTGATGGAAATTACTAATTAGTAAATAGTAATGGAAAGGCAAAATAAAGGATAAAGAAAATTAGGTCATCCATAGGCCAATTTTGAAAAAGCATAATAATTAGGGGTCTCAAAGTCCACACTCAGGCTGTATGAATAGCTGGAAGGACTGACAGAGCTCAGAACATCTGTCATACTCATAGTGTGGTTTATTACAGAATAAGGATACAGAACAATTAGAAAGTATACATTACATGTTAGCAAAATCAAATGAAAGCATCAGGTGTCCCTTCCCTATAAAATTGCACAGAGACACACTTCTGACAACAGCATGTGATGACATATGTGATCTCCTACTAAGTAGAGTAACTCACCTACCTGAGCCTTAGCATGGAGCACCAGCTCCCCTGACTTTAAGTACAGGTTCTCCAGCCTCCCACCTGTAAACGTGCATCTCAGGCATAGGAAACACTTACCAGACAAGGTAGCCTAGGGACTCAGTACCTAGGGGTACTTGTCCTGTCAGTCCTAAAGATAGGTCTTCTTTTGAATGTACCAGGCTTAAGCAACTCAAGTATGCTCAGTTAATCTTTTATTGTATAATAAAATCCAATTTGTGTACTTGAAGCTCTCAGGAATATAATGTACTATGGAACAAAAAATTAAATAAAGTGGCATATATACTTGTCCCTAAGGAATACAAAATTATACACAAGATATTCATGTAAAGGAAAAATAACAAAGTAACATAATTAGTGATCTAATAAAGGAGAATAAAATTGCTAATTGCTGCATGAACTCAAAAGGGAAGAAACTATTATGTTTGAGAGGTGAGATTAATATAAATGTATATTTTTTAGATTTTACCTTCTTTTTTCAGCACTATCCTATTTTTTCTTAAATAACCCCCTTTTCTTTGTAGTTTGATGGGAGTTT